>NC_141873.1:482541723-482693238 GCF_056163025.1 Triticum urartu | reverse complement strand
TTGTGCAGATGCAATTGAAGTGAATTAACTCGGTCCGCTGTAGTTTCATTCGGTTTGGAATTTTTTTGAAATGTGACTGACTTGGATTGGATGGTAGATGGTTTAGTTCATGTGAAGCATCCCTCTTACAGTAAAGAATGCAGTTTGAGGATAATCTGCCAATTCTTCTGTAGTGGATATAAAATAATTAGGCATTTCTAAATTCTCTGGAATTTCCTTGAACTGATAAATGGACTGATCTACTTGCTGCCTGTGCTACTAAACATAAAACTGAAAAACCTTTCACTGCCATTTTGTAGGTACTTTCCATAATGAACTTGGTTTCTGTTCACACACATGTACTGCTACATTATCCTATACATGTTGTCTGAATTATGTGAGAGGATACTGCCATTTTGTTGGTACTTTCCATATTGAATTCATTGTAGCAGACATAAGCAGGTTTTAGATGTAGCACTCTTTACTTTTGTCACTGGTTTACATTTGTCAATCCTAGGAATTGATTAGTGCCTTCTGTTTTGACTCTAGACTTGAATAGTGCCCAGGTAGTGTTCATTAGTAGGTTAAAAGGACGTTCAGCTTATTTATTAAATCATGATGTACAAAAGGTTTAGCTACGTGGGACTCCCAAGTCTGCAACTATAGTAGAAATAAGGCCATGGAGCAAGAGTTCTGTTGGGCATCCTTTGCATTTCCCTTGTCATGTTCCATGCTTCACAACATGTGGGTAAATATATCAGTACACACGCACACTGCAGTTTGTAATGTCATTTAATAGGGGATGCATTAGGGTACTTTATTTCCATTATAAATTAATAATAATTAAGAGCTTAGTAAGGTAACAATAGTCTAGCATATATAGTAGAATATTAGATGTGCTTGTATAAATAGAATGCAAAGTTTAGAAATGAACTGAAATCTGAGAGCAGGAAGTGGTAGGCTTAATTTCATTTTGACTCTACATTCTTATTCTTATATTTTCATTCTTATTCTTTGCACAGGTGAAGTGTGAATCCAAGGCCGAAGCTATGAATCATATCAACAAAGAGGAGCATATTATGTGTTGTAATTGTACGCATATCTGGGTTGTAGTATACTGAATTGTAATAGACTAATGTAGTCTTGTTTTGGACGAATTTCATTTGCTCTCTAGTCTGTTCAAAACAATGATTGAGTATGTGATTTGAATACCCGTGAAATGGAAACCTGACAAGAGGGTCCAAGTTATAATGGTTGTTTGACAAATTTCGAAATTTCTGACATGTGGGACATATTTTGAGATAAGCATGACATGTGGGGTTGGCTTACTAGTGGTACCCCAATGTATAATGGCTGAAACTAGAAAAATCAATGGACTAAAAGGCTACGGCCCAAAAATAAAATGGCTTAAATGTTGGGTCTGGCCCATGTAGTTGACCAAAATTAATCAAGAAAAAATATGTAAAAATGCCGAATTGTTGGGCTAGGCCCATGTAGAAAATCGAATTGGACCGGGCTGAATCTTGTGCCACATCAGATTGCCACGCTGGATGCCTACGTGCCCTGGGGAGGTTGCTAGTGACCAAAACGCCACAGTAGACGTATTTTGGTCATAAACGTCTACGACCATTTCAGAAGAAAGGTCGCTATAGTCAGTTTATGACGGCAAGCTTTTGACCTTATGTTTTTGGTCACAAAAAGGTCACAAATTGAAAACAGTGACCATTCAGTGACCAATAGTGCTGGTCACAAGTTGACATATTTCTTGTAGTGACACACAGGCCACGAGGCAATTTGAAACATGCCATGGAATAAGTTGGAATAGACTGAGCAACAGACTTGATCAAGACCTCTTTCCCTCCTGCCGAGAAACATTTCTCCATCCAACCCTAAATATGCTTCCAGATTCTGTCCTTCAAATACCAAAAGCAACCCTCTCCTTCGCTTTTCCAACATTAGTGGGTAGACCCGAATAATTTTTCGACAAGGCCTCGTTCTGAACATCAAGTATATTTTTAAGTTAAACTCTTTGTTGCTCCGAGACCCCTTTACTGAAATAAATGGACGACTTGTCGGTGTTTATGCGTTGTCCGGAGGCAGCGCAATACATGTTCAGGATGTCCCTTACCCTGCCTCCAGTAGCACTTGTGGCTTCAAATAGCAAAAGACTATCATCAACAAATAGTAGGTGGTTGACAGATGGCGCCATGGGAGCAACAAATAGGCCCCCCACCCCACTGTCCCGCGCTTTGAGCAAACAAGATAGCCCTTCCGCCGCCAACAAAAATAAGTAGGGAGAGATCGGGTCTCCCTGTCATAGTCCTCTCGATGGCCTGAAATCATCCAAGCCACCACCATTAAAGAGAATTGAAAAAGAAACAGACGAGACGCACCTCATAACAGTGTTAGTGAAATGAGGGCTGATTCCCACTTTGAGCACCACTTCCTTCAAATAAGGCCACTCTATCCTGTCATACGTCTTCATCATATCCATTTTAAGTGCACAATACCTATTATCCTTAACTCTCCTTGTTTTCATATAGTGCAAATATTCATACGCAGTAATGAAATTGTTCATGATTAGACGTCCAGGGACAAACGCCGGCTGCTCCTTAGAAATTACCACGAGGAGAATACCTTTCAGCATGTTTGCCAAGACCTTTGATGCAATTTTATAAACCACATTGCAAAGACTAGGCTGAAACTGTCCTAAATTTTTTGGATTTGCTATCTCAGGAATAAGAACGATGAATGTGTGATTGATATCCTCTAGTGAGTCCTTTCTATTGAGGACCCTAATGATCATACATGTGACTTCTTCTCCACAAAGCTCCCAATGCCTCTGAAAAAAGTGTGCTGGAAATCCGTCTGGCCCAGGGGCTTTAGTTGGAAACATTTGAAACAAAGCGTCTCTGACTTCCTCATTGGTGTAATGAGTATTCGGTCGGGCATTCATATTCACATCAACTCGAGAAGGTGTATGAGAGAGAACCTCTTCCATCCCAGTATGGCGAGTAACTTTTATGAGAATTTTTTTTGACAAAGGGTGATATTTATTGGCTCAAAATGAAGTATCAAGGGGATACAGACACAATGAGTACACACCCGGCCTCTGCATGACTAAGATGCACACAGCCAACATCAACGCACACACACAAAAAATACGCCGACAAATAGCAAAGTCATGTAAGACCGAAGCTATGCGTAGGCGGTGAAAATAAAAAGAAAAAACCTCAAAGCGATCAGATCCGCGATTGACAAACTACAACAATAACCATATCCGCACCAATCATCTCATGACAACACAGGACGACGAGATTCTTCAACAGCAACGCCTTCAGGAAGGTAGCGGCGCTGAATCGCCGCCGTCACCGGATCCACCACTCAAGGCCAGAATCTAGGTTTTCACCCTGAAGAATCGGTCTAAACACATCCGAGCAATGCCTTCAACAAGGTAACGACATAAAAATATCACCATTGCCAGACATAAACAACGAAGTTCAAACCTAGGTTTTCACCTCGGAGCTCGAGACCGGGCCGGTGATCGAGTAGCACCGCCATCAATGTCTGTTGTGTTTTGCCTCCACCACTTTTCCGCGATCCCATCAGCTACATGTGGTGTGGACCACAGCCGCTGCACAAACATCCCTTTGCGTCAAGTCATTGTCCATAGTTTGTATCTGCCCGTCGGAGTCAACCATCAGATCTGGAAGAAGAAATCCTCACAAATACCTTTCGATGGCAATCTCATGGAGCTTCGTTGGGGATGGAGCTTGGCTGTGAGGGCGCCCATCAGAACAGGACTGTCACCCAAACTGTTAGACTGTATATACACGTAGCCTCTGTATACATGTACTGTAACGTTGTATTGTACCCTTGGGTACTTCTATATAATGAGATAGCCACACCCCAGGTTAGGGGTGTCGAGCAGTCCCCAAATCATATGTCTTACATGGTATCAGCTTAGGTTACGATGTCTTCCGCTGCCGCCGCCACCGCCGTCGCCGCGCCGACCTCGGTTCCTCCCGCCGTCACGGCGCCCATCTTCCATGTCGTCTTCTCCTCAGGTGTTCAGTGGTATTCGTGCATCGCCTACACACTGGCATGCGCGCCTTGGTCACCCGGCGGCTCCCATAGTTCGACATGTTTTGCATTGTTATAATCTCCCAGTTGTGTCCAATAAAACTGCTGAAACTATTTGTGATGCCTGTCAGCAGGGCAAGAGTCATCAGCTTGCTTTTTCAGAGTCTAGTCATGTTGTGAAACATCCTCTTGAGCTTGTGTTTTCTGATGTATGGGGCCATGCCCAGACATCTGTTAGTGGTCACAATTATTATGTCAGTTTCATTGATGTTTACAGCCGTTTTACTTGGTTATATCTTATTAAGCGTAAGTCTGATGTGTTCGATGTCTTCCTTCAGTTTCAAGCACACGTTGAGCGTCTTCTTAAGCAGAAAATCATCCATGTCCAATCCGACTGGGGGGTGAGTACCACAACCTCAACTCGTTCTTTAACAAACTTGGGATTTCACACCGCGTGTCATGTCCTCACACACATCAGCAGAATGGTACTGCCGAGCGTAAGCATCGTCATCTTGTTGAAACTGGCTTAACCTTGCTAGCTCATGCATCCGTCCCGTTTAGGTTCTGGAGTGATGCTTTCTCCACAGCTTGTTTTCTTATAAACAGGCTTCCCTCGAGATTCCTGAAAATGCAAACCCCACTTGAACTTCTGCTTAATGAGATTCCAGACTACACATTCTTCAAAGTGTTCGGGTGTGCATGTTGGCCTCACCTCCGTCCATACAACAAGCGCAAGCTAGAGTTTCGGTCTAAGCAGCGCGTTTTTCTCGGGTATAGTTCTCTTCACAAAGGGTACAAGTGCTTACACGTTCTTACCAACCGCGTCTACATCTCTCGTGACGTTGTGTTTGATGAAAATGTATTCCCTTTTCGGGCACTTCCGACTGACCTTACCACTTCTACACCACCAGTGCCCGTGTCTACACCTACGCCTGATCAATTTGTGGATGGTGCATATGCCCCTGCGTTGCTCCCTAATCATGCTGCAAGTATTGGACGCGGTGCTCGGCTCGAGCTTCTTGATGAACAGGTCACGGATGATCCTCCTGATCGGGACGTGCATGCATCATGCATACCGGGCGGCACTCACCAACCCGTTCTCATCTCGCCACCGGAGGCTGCCTCGCGGGTGCCGGGTCCGTCCGGCTCCATGCTGGCCCCGCCTGGCCCCACGCTGGCCCCGCGG
Source organism: Triticum urartu (assembly GCF_056163025.1). NCBI lineage: Eukaryota > Viridiplantae > Streptophyta > Magnoliopsida > Poales > Poaceae > Triticum > Triticum urartu. The sequence goes on along the minus strand of NC_141873.1, from coordinate 482,687,990 downwards.
GCGGTGGGCTCGCCAGCTCCAGGCTCTTCTAGCTCGCGGGCCCCGTCCACGCCAGCGGCCTCGCCAGCGGCGGCCTCGCCCGGCTCGCCTGGCTCGCAGGCTTCGCCAGCCTCGCGTGGCTCGCCCGGGCCACTGGCTGGCCCCTCGCCTGGGCCGGCTACTGCTGCCACTAGCCCGGAGGTCCAGTCACCTGCACCGGTCGGGTCGATCTTCCTGCCAGGGTCGCCGACCAGCACCATTTCAGTCCCCTGTGAGCCCGGCTCTGTACCGTCCTCATCGACATCCTCTGCTGTACCGGTTCTGCCGGCAGGACCTGCTGTCACTCTGCGTCCTCGCACAAGGAGCCAATACGGTGTATTTTGTCCAAAGGAGCGCACAGATGGGACGGTTGCGTGGCTTGCTGCGTGCATGGCTCACACTGCCGCCGACCCCACTGCAGAGCCTCGTCACTTTCAGGCTGCACTGAGTATTCCTCATTGGCGTGATGCAATGGAACAAGAGTTTCAGGCTCTACAAAAGAATAACACTTGGCATCTTGTTCCTCCAGTGTCAGGTGTCAACGTCATTGATTCCGAGTGGGTTTTCAAAGTCAAGAGACATGCTGATGGCTCCATTGAACGCTACCAGGCACGATTAGTTGCCAAGGGCTTCAAACAGAGGTATGGTCTTGATTATGAAGACACGTTCAGTCCAGTCATCAAGCCTACTACCATTCGATTACTATTGTCTCTTGCGGTTACTCGCGGATGGTTCCTTCGTCAGCTTGATGTGCAGAACGCTTTTCTCCATGGCATTCTGGAGGAGGAGGTTTATATGCGTCAGCCGCCTGGTTTTGTTGATCCAACACGGCCTCATCATCTCTGTCGACTGGTTAAGGCACTGTATGGACTCAAACAGGCTCCTCGTGCATGGCATGCTCGCCTTGGCTCTGTTCTTCGGGCTCTTGAGTTTACTCCCTCCACTGCTGATACATCACTGTTTCTCCTACATCGTCCTGAAGTTACGATGTATCTCTTGATTTATGTTGATGATATCATTCTCATCAGTTCATCTGCTGCTGCTGCTGATCGCCTTGTGATTGCTCTCCGTGATGATTTTGTTGTCAAGGATTTAGGTGCTCTTCACTTTTTCCTTGGTCTTGAGGTTTCACGGTCCTCTGCTGGTTTGACTCTCACTCAGAAGAAGTACTCCTTGGACTTGTTGCGTCGTGCTGGAATGCTCAAATGCAAACATGTTAACACTCCAATGTCTGCCACTGATCGGTTGTCTACTCTTGATGGTGACTCTCTCTCGTCTGATGATGCTACTGAGTATCGCAGTGTCGTTGGTGGTCTGTAATACCTTACTATTACCAGGCCTGATATCTCCTATGCAGTCAGCCGTGTCTGTCAGTTTCTGCATGCACCCAGGACGTCTCACTGGTCAGCTGTGAAGCGTATTTTGCGCTATGTCAGCCTTACTGCCTCCTATGGCTTGCTTCTTCAGTCTACACCGGCGTATGAACTCTCGACATTTCTAATGCAGACTGGGCTGGTAGTCCTGATGACAGGCGATCCACGGGGGGTTATGCGGTATTTCTGGGTCCTAACTTGATCGCCTGGAATGCTCGCAAGCAAGCAACAGTGTCTCACAATAGTACTGAGGCTGAGTACAAAGTTGTTGCTGATGCGACAGCTGAGATCATATGGGTACAATCTCTGTTGAGAGAGCTGCGTGTCCCTCAAGCTCGTCCTCCGGTCCTGTGGTGTGACAACATTGGTGCTACATATCTTTCTTCTAACCCGGTGATTCATGCTAGGACAAAACACATTGAGGTGGATTATCACTTTGTTCGGGAACGTGTTGCACATAGCTACTCTGTATCAAGTTCATCTCATCAAAGGATCAACTTGCTGACATCTTTACGAAGCCTCTTCCACAACCACAGTTTGTAGGCTGTAGGCACAATCTTAACTTGCTTTGTACTTCAGGACATAGTTAAGATTGAGGGGGAGGGGGGGAGTGTGGTAGACTGTATATACACGTAGCCTCTGTATACATGTACTGTGACGTTGTATTGTACCCCTTGGGTACTTCTATATAGTGAGATAGCCAGACCCCAGGTTAGGGATGTCGAGCAGTCCCCAAATCATATGTCTTACACAAACAGGTGAGGAAGCACGAGGTGCTGCCGCCATGCCAGATCGAAGACACGAGATCAACGCCGGCCATGGCAGCAAGACAGGCAATCACATGACCAACCCGCCCTGGCCGCCGCAGACTCCCAACGCCGTTGTGCACTTGAGCCGTACGCGTCTCATGATATAGAGGAGCAGGCCTCGCCGCCACCGCGCTCGCCGGCGGCGGCGGCGGCGATGAGGAGTCGCGAACGAGCGGAGACCGGCGGCTGGGGGCGCCCCGGTGTCGCCCACGAGCGACACGGGAGCGAGATCCAGTTTTTTCGGGAGTTTTTTTTTCTTTTACGAGAATAAGGAGCGAGCTTGTTTCCTGCGAAATGTGAACAGCGCTAGGTTTGCTTTTTGGACTAATAATATGCTATGCTCATGTCCAAAAAAAAAGACGTATATGCTATGCTCGCTCAACAGATACCCATGACACCCCTAAAAAAAGGTACCCATGACAAACCCGATGTGGCATATCATTTTTTCCTTTTTGAAATAACCCGATGGGCATATCTTTTTTTTTGAACAGTCTACTAGTCTAGTGAAGTGCATATCAGCATATGCATACCCCGCGCCAAGAAAAGGAGATGGGGAGAAGGTTAGTGCATATGGAGGTTTTCAGATGAACTCAGATTGGGCAGACATGTTTATGATAAAACTTTTATCCATAGCAACAACTGCATCATGCATGCGTCCTGTGGAATGAGGTATACATGTACGCTAACATCAGTGGAAGAACCTGACAGACACACTGGCCTGAGACTGAAAAGAATAACGCGAGGGAAACATTCAGAATGACTGAAATAAAGGGAAAACAATGCTGCAATATGTCAAAATTAGTTCAGGAGCTAGCTAGTACTCCCTCTATAAAAGAAATATAAGAGCCTTTAGATCACTATTTTAGTGATCTTCACACTTTTATATTTTTAGTGATCTTCACGCTTTTACATTTATTTACGGAGGGAGTAGCTGTCAAGGACCTCGGTGCCCAAGACAGCAGGACCTCGACTACGTAGTTCGTAGTCTCGGTTGATAGGAGCGCTAGGGTTTTTGCCTAACTGCTCAATGGTGCAGGAGAAGAGATTAGGAGTAGAGGAGGAGGTAGGAGATAATGATTTATTGCCTGCGTCCAAGGGTGCAGATTACAGGATATATAAAGGCCTTATGGGTTTCTAACAAACTAGGAAACTAACTACTCCTGGACTCCTAACAAACTAGGAAACTAACTACTCCTGGACTCTAGGAACCAACGTAGGATCAGGACTCCTTGTCCCGATCATGCCTCGCCAGCTGTGGCCGTTGGCTGCTGCCCCTGGGCGCGCGACCCGCGCCTGTACGTAGCGCCCCACATGACATCTCTCCCCCCCTCGACGAGCAGCTCGTCCTCGAGCTGAAAAGCGGGGTAGCGCTCGACGAAACTGTCAAGATCCTCCCATGTAGCTGATGCTGCTGCTTCACCCTTCCAGTGGACGAGCAGCTGGCGAACGCCGCGTGCTAGTCGTGCACGAGTCATGCGCTCCGGTTCTGGAACAGCCGCCCCGTTGTGGATCGGAGGCAATCCCGGTGGTGCAGTTGGAGGCGTGCCGAAGAACTTCTTGAGGAGGCCCACGTGGAACACGTCATGGAGGCGCGAGCGTGCCGGAAGCTCAAGGCGGTAGGCCACGTCGTTGACGACCTCTGAAATGCGGTACGGCCCATAGAAGCGTGGCTTGAGCTTGCCCCTGGTTGGCAGGTTGAGAGAGGACGCTGCGCGCTGGCGAAGACGAAGCCAGACCCAATTGCCCACGTCATGCCGAATGCCCCGATGGCGTCTGTCGTAGTAGGACTTGTAGACCGCTTGTGCCTGCTGTAGACGATAGCGGACGTCTGCGAGTAACTCGTCGCGCTCCGCCATGCTCCTGGCCACGGCGGCCACTCGTGTATCGCCCGCTCGTAAGAGCGAATAGTGGGAGGGTCACGGCCATACACAAGCTTGAACGGAGTTTCTTGGGTTGATGTCTGGTAGGCGGTGTTGTATATGTACTCGGCCCAGGGAAGCCATCGGAGCCACTGCCTGGGACGATCCCCGGTGAGACAACGGAGGTACATCACAATGATCTTGTTAGCAGCCTCCGTTTGGCCATCCGACTGTGGATGAAACACCGTCGTCATGTGCAGCTTGGTCCCGGTGAGGCGCATGAGCTCCCGCCAAAAAGCCGAGGTGAAGACGGGGTCGCGGTCAGAGACCATGGACTGCGGGACGCCATGGAGACGCACAATCTCAGCGAAGAACACCTGCGCCACTAATTCTGCCGTGTACGGGTGGGCCAGCGCCACAAAGTGGCAGTACTTGCTGAAGCGATCCACCACGGTGAGGATAACAGACTTCCCACCCACACGAGGGAGCGCTTCTATGAAATCGATGCCGACGTCAGTCCACACGGCCGTGGGCACCGGCAGTGGCAGCAGCAGACCGGCGGGGTGCAAGTGCTCGGACTTGTACCGCTGGCAAGTACCACAGGTGCGGACATACTCCTGCACCGTCTTGCGAAGGTTAGGTGCGTGGAAGTCGCGGCGGAGATGATGCAGCGTGCGCAGGACGCTTCATGTCCGTCATCGTGCACTGCGGTGAGAAGCTCCTGGAGTAGTGGAGACGTTGGCGGGATGTAGAGGCGGCCGTTAAAAGTGACGAGGCCGTCGGAGAGCGCCCACGGCAGCTGCCGAGCGCCTGCCGTGATATCCTCGCGCAACGCGGCGAGTGCTGGGTCGGTGGACGAAGCGTGTCGTACGCGGTCGATGAAGTCGAAGTGAGGACCAGATATAACCATGACCCCCGTCTCTTCCGTGTCGCGGTGGGAAAGGGCATCCGCCACCGTGTTTGTACTACCGGCCTTGTACTCCACAGTGAAATCGAACCCCAGTAGTTTGCCGACCCAGTGGTGCTGCGGAATGGTTGCCAAGCGCTGGTCAAGGAGGAATTTGAGACTGTAGTGGTCAGTTTTTACCACAAATTGGCGCCCCCAGAGGTACGGCCGCCAATGGCGAATAGCGAGCACCAGGCCAATGAGTTCCCGTTCATATGCCGTCAGAGAACGGTGACGAGGCACGGCCGGCCGGCTGAAGAAAGCCACCGGGTGCTGATCCTGGAGAAGGACGGCCCCGAAACCGTATGTAGATGCGTCACACTTGACGATGAATGGCCGTGTGAAATCGGGCAATGCGAGCACGGGAGCCGTGGTGACCGCCGTCTTGAGGGCGGTAAAAGCTGATGCCGCCTCCGGCGACCATGAGAAGCCGTCCTTGCGAAGCAGGGCCGTCAGGGGCGCGGCGACCACGCCAAACTCCTTGACAAACTTGCGGTAGTACCCTGCAAGACCGAGAAACCCCTGGACCGCGCGCGTCGAGCGAGGCTGCGGCCAGTCGGCCACGGCCTGCACTTTTTCCGGATCCATGGCCACTCCGGCCGCGGAGATGGTGTGACCTAGGTAGGAGATCGACTCGACGGCGAACGAGCATTTGGACCTCTTGACGAAGAGCCGGTGCTGGCGCAGTACAGTAAAGATGGTGCGCACATGGCGAAGATGATCGGCCCACGACTCGCTGAATATGAGGATGTCGTCGAAGAAGACAAGAACGAAACGGCACAGGTACGGCCGCAACAGATCGTTCATGAGTGCCTGGAACGTCGCCGGCGTGTTGCAGAGGCCGAACGGCATCACCAGGAACTCGTAGAGGCCGTCGTGGGTACGGAAGGCAGTCTTTGGGATGTCCTCCGCACGCATCCGCACCTGGTGGTAGCCGGAGCGTAAGTCGAGCTTGGTGAAGAAACGAGCGCGCCGGAGCTCGTCGAGGAGTTCGTCCACCACCGGAATTGGAAACGCATCCTTGATGGTGATGGCGTTCAAGGCGCGGTAGTCGATGCAGAAGCGCCAGGACCCGTCGGGCTTGCGGACCAGCAGTACCGGCGATGAGAATGCGGAACGACTTGCTCGGATGATGCCTTGGGCGAGCATGGCGGCGCACTGACGCTCCAGCTCGTCCTTGTGCGCGGCCGGGTAGCTATATGGACGGACGGCCACCGGGGCAGAGTCGGGCAGCAGGGTGATGCCGTGGTCGCGGCTGCGGAGTGGTGGTACGCCGGAGGGTTCGGCGAAGATGCCGTCAAACTCGGTGAGGATGGCGTCGAGGAAATCGCGGCCATTGCATGATTGCAGGGCTGGCCCGTCCGGTCTGGCAAGGCCGCGCCAGCAGACCCGATGGCCCCTCCGCCAGAACGTCATGGAGAGGGCGCGGAAATCCCACAGGATCGGTCCAAGCGTCGCCAGCCATTGCGTGCCCAAGACGACGTCGTAGCCTGCGAGCGGCAAGGCGAGGAAATCCTCCGAGAACGCCTCCTGGTCGATGCGGAAGGAGACGGCGCGGTATGCGCCCTGGCACGGAACACGCTCGCCGTTGGCCACCGTGACACGCATCTTCTCGGTGGTGGGGGATGGCAGTGTAGCACGAGCGGCCGCCTCCTCGGCGATGAAGTTGTGGGTGGAGCCTGAGTCGATCAGGGCGAGGAGGGAGACACCCCCGAGGGTGACATGCATCTGCATGGTCTCGCTCGTGCGCACGCCGGAGATCGCGTGGAGCGAGATCCGAGGGTCGGCTGGCGAGGCATCAGCGGTGGCGGAGGCCGTGTCGTCGTCGTCGTCGTCCGGCGCCAGGTCGAGGAGGAAGATGCGCTGGCAGACGCGGTTGTGGCCCCTGCCAAACTTCTCATTACAATTGAAGCATAGGCCCAGGCGACGGCGTTCCTCCATCTCTGTCTGTGACAGGCGTTTGATTGGGCGCCCTTCCGGCAGACTAGGAGCAGGGGGTGCGGCTGGTAGAGCCGGTGCGGGGGGCGCGAGGCGTGGTACGGGCGCCGGCAGGATGCCCTTCTGCTGAAAACGCACCGGTGGCGCGGAGGTGAGCGCGCACTGGTCGCGCAGCTCCAACTTGCGGGCGAGGCTCATGGCGACGGCGAGGGACTGCGGGTTGTGGATTTCCACGTCGAGGCTGAGGGGTGGCTGGAGTCCCGCGGTGAAGATCTGAACCTTCTGTGTCTCTGATAAGATGCCTGCCCGGGGGAGGAGCGCCTCAAACCGCTCCTGGAAGTCAACTACGGACGTTGTGCGCTTGCACGCCATTAGTTCGCCCAGCGGGTTAGCGCGTAGAGGTGGCCCGAAGCGGAGGTTGAGCAGCTCGGAGAAGCGGCGCCACGGCGGAGTGCCCTCGTCACGCTGGACCTGCATGTACCACAGCTGGGCAGAACTCTCAAGGTTGTAGGACGCCATCCAGACTTTTTCCTCCTCGGCGATCCGTTGTTGATGGAAGAAGGACTCGCATCTGTTGAGGAAAGCGAGCGGATCTGACTTGCCGTCGAACTTGGGGAAGTCCATCTTCTGAAACCGGGGCGGGCGATCATTGTGGTGCTGCCCATCGTGGGCGCCGGCAGCGCTCGACGAGGAGGTGGACTTGTCCTTCTGGAGCGCGGCGACGGACGTCTGCAGGGACGCCACCGTTGCAGTCAAGGCCTCGATCATCGTGGCCAGATCAGCGGTGGTTGGTTCTGCCATGCCGGAAGTGACCGAGGCGGCGGCGGATGGTGGCGATGGAGGTGTGCTTGGCGCGGACGCAGGGGTGGCGGCAGGCTGCGGATGGAGCGCGGACGAGGAAGAGGATTGCCTGGAACCTGATACCAAGTTGTCAAGGACCTCGGTGCCCAAGACAGCAGGACCTCGACTACGTAGTTCGTAGTCTTGGTTGATAGGAGCGCTAGGGTTTTTGCCTAACTGCTCAATGGTGCAGGAGAAGAGATTAGGAGTAGAGGAGGAGGTAGGAGATAATGATTTATTGCCTGCGTCCAAGGGTGCAGATTACAGGATATATAAAGGCCTTATGGGCTTCTAACAAACTAGGAAACTAACTACTCCTGGACTCCTAACAAACTAGGGAACTAACTACTCCTGGACTCTAGGAACCAACGTAGGATCAGGACTCCTTGTCCCGATCATGCCTCGCCAGCCGTGGCCGTCGGCTGCTGCCCCTGGGCGCGCGACCCGCGCCTGTACGCAGCGCCCCACATGACAGTAGCTGCCCACAAAACGAACAAGAATCATGAGGTTAGAAATAAACGACACAAATCAGAAGAAGAAAAATCTATTTAGAGCACGGCGACCTGACTTTGACACACGCAAAATCCAATTCACCTGAATGTCTTTGGGCTACATTTCACAATCTAAATGCTGATAAGAATAAGAGAAGAATCCTACTTGACACTTTTTTTTTGTCTTCTATAAAGAGCTCTATGTAGAGTAACCACAAACACCTACCTGGTGATATATGCACTCTACCTATGGTAGATAGAGAAGGATACGCAACCACAGGACCTCACTAATCAAGTTTCATTCTGAACCAGATAACAGGAATCCTGCCAGCACAAATGATTCGACAGGGAACGTCCATAGGGGGTTTACTGCACAAGGCCCCTGCAGAGGAAAAGCTTGATCACCCGCAAAAAAAAAGAGGAAAAGCTTGATCCCAGCAAATAGAGGATTCTCAGCTCCGCCCAACATAGGGATTGGCACGCTTTCAGAAAGAACACAGAATGGTAGAGGATCCAGCATACAGGACACGGTGATCAGTATGGCCTATATGCCATCATACCTTGTCGGATCATTACCATCCTCATCTTGTCAAGTTTATATGGCTAAAACTGTTTGCAATTGCAGTAATCCTGTATTAAATAGGAAAAACTTGCATTGGAATCCCACCTGTGCAGCATGTTGTTGATTGCAAGCTTGCAGAAGACAGGAAGTTAACCAAGTGTGGATATGATAGAAACAGGGTTCAAAGATCAAAGAGCGAAGCCTATATGCGGTAACACACCAAGGTCCCAACTGGCTTAGAACTAATCTGCATACTGAGTATACCAAGGTATCCTGCTTATACGTACGTCCTTGCTTCCCGCAAAAATGGCTAACAGGACGTTATTGCCTTGGGAACCCTTGGGTATTTACTGATATTGGTGGCTTCCACCTTTAAACTAGCAAGGTGGTACGTATCTCCACTTAAATTCTAATGCACACATATACTCATCGGCCACACTTGGGCTGAATTTCAACCAGGCTGGGCTGAGGTGTCACAGATGTGGAGAATAGCATAGGTAAGAGGGGAAAATTCGGCGTCCTAGTCACTAAAATATTTGTAGCATAGATATGCAACTTGGCAGAACATGTATAAAATTCAAACATAATTATAATACCAGCCTAAAAATATTGCTTGCTAGTTCTTACTACAGTACTAGTTTACAACACCAGATACATAAATAACACCATTTATGTAAATCAATATAATTAATTATGTAACTTTAGTACCGACTACCAAACCTTTCTATGTTGGCAAGTAAGTCAATCTTCCCATAACTCACCAATTAGACTCTGTCTGTTGAGTGGCAGGGTGGAATATGTTAACATAAACAGGCATGCAGCCATCTTTGATGTACGGAATATTATAAAAGTCAGACAACACGTATTGAGTATCTTTAGCAATGTCCACACTTCTCATTCATGGCAGTTGGCAGGAGGAAAATAATGAAAAGAGGGAATCCATTCCTGAAATATGACATGTATAACTCAAAAGGAAACCTGAGTAAGAGAAACGGAGCTACAGTAATGCTGAACAAAATAAAAAGTATGCTTCTATAACAGATAATATTCCACAATGTCTGCATTCAAGAAATTCCTTTGTTTTCGGCTAGCAGGCCAGAAAACAGAGCATTTCAGGTTAAAATGCTTTTAACGGCAGCCAAAGGCAAAACAGCTACTGTTTCGTGCAAACCATGGACCGAATTGCAGTGTGCTAGAGGAGACATTGTTCATAATAGTTTCAGAGGAATACCAAAAATTACAGGATATTTCAGTTGCCAAAATATTTTTAAAAAATCAGGCAACGACATCTGTCATACGAAGCGTTTATTTCATAAAGTATTGGTTGATTGGTTCCAAACACCAAAATGAAAACTACGATTAAATTAAATATATAATCATAAAGTAAATAAATATATCACTGAAAATCACTATAGTTGTGTCAGCCAGACAAGCAAATATGACTAGATGTTACTGAATGATTATGTCATTGTGTAGCACAAAGGAAAATACTATTTAGGCACACGTAGCTTCCATTTCCCTCAAAAGCGGCAAATTTTCCTACCAATTAGCACATCATATCTGATTGTTATAGGACATGCAACATTGTTGAGAAGTGAGAACACACAATAAGATATGGTTAGTGGAAAATCTAGTGATGATTGTCTAGAACAAAGACCATTTGGAACCATTGATAATTACACAGCACAACAATTTGGTACAACACACTTACAAATTCAGATTCCGTAAATTTGAATGCTAGCCGAAATTGTTACTAGAACAAAGTTGCAAGTTCTGCACAGAACATCCTATTGTCATTCATTGGACGAATTCAGCAGTGAGAACAATACTACTCCATCTAAATTCAGATCACGAGAAAAACAGAAAGAAAGAGTAAGCTACCTCCAATTATCGTCTGCTTCCTAGATCCACAAGAGTTCAGTTCACTGCTTTCCCAACATTGCATCTAGAATAGAGTTAAGATTATGTATATATTTGTCATGACAATAACCGGCCCTACAGAATCTTTCAATTGTGAGGTCAAATACAGAATTATCTAGGGAAAACCCTTTTCTTTCTCTCATATTCTGGAATATGCGAATAGTCTCCATGATTTTGCCATTGTAAGCAAGCCTGTTTATAAGGACGCCAAGAAGATCCATTGACAGTCCATTCTCTAGCGATTTTAGAAAGCAACTACTGGCCTTAGCAAAATTTCCATCTCTGCATAATCTAACAACGAATATAGTGTAAGTAACTTCATCTACAGCAATATTTCCTGCTGCCATGTCAGACATTAGGCGGCCCACCTCACTAGGCGTTCGATGGTAGAAAAACCAATCAATCAGTGTATTGTATGTCACGACATTTGCAGCAAACCCTTGGTTACAGACCAGGCTCTTGGCTGCGGAGCACTTTCGACCAATGCAAAGACTACGAATGGCAATGTTGAACGTCCTCGTGTTTGGCATCACACCTTTCTTGATCATGTCTGTCAACAGCTTCAGAACACCCCTCCAATGTCCCATTTCACATAACCTGCCCATCACAGTGTTGTATGCAACAACACCAGCATACCATCTCGATGACGACGTACTCCTCTCTAGCAAGTATCTGGCATGGGAAATCCTCGAGGCATGGCAAAGGCAATTCAGAAGAATGCTCAAAGTAAATCTGTGGGATCCAGCCCTTTGCCCAGCATAACACCCAGCAGCGCAAGTGCTTCCTTAGCCTTACCTTTCTTGCAGAGACCATTCATAAAGGTATTGTAGGTGACAATACTGGGCGTCCAACCCTTGGTTCTGCTCTCCATTAAAAGCTGCTTGACTTCATTAAATTGGCCGGCGTCGCACAAAGCCCTGATCAGAACATTGTAGGTGACTACATTGGGAGGGCAATCAGCAGCTTCCATCGTGGCCATCAGGTCCATGGCCTCCTTGACACGGCCCTCACGGCAATATCCCTGTACAATTGGCGTGTAAGTATGCACCATGGGACGGCACCCCGCTTCCTGCATCCACTCAAGCAGACCCCATGCCTCGAGGAGCTTCCCCGCACGGCACAGCCCCGTGACAATTGTAGAGTACGTGCTCACGTCAACTTTCATCCCAAGCTCTTGCATCCGGATGATCACCTTGTACGGAGAGTCGTCGTGGTCGGTGGTCCACGAACGCAGCTTGAGAAAGATGTTGTGGGATGACGCATCGGGCCGCACCCCAGACGCACACATTTCGTCGAACACCTTGGGGGCCTCCTCCACATGGCCAGCTTCGACGAGCGCGTTGAGGAGAGTGTTGTAGCAGAGCACACTGGGGGTTCCGGAAGTCCTGAGCTCGGCGAAGAGGGCGAGCACCTGGTCGACGTCGCCCGCGCGCGCCAGGGCCTTCATGGCCACGTTGCAGTCGCGCTCCAGCTGCCGCCACTGCGGCTGCTGCTGGTGCTGCTGCGGAGGGCATATTTCCTCCGATGTGGGTAGAGGCGGGAGGGGCTTGGCGTCGTCAGAGTCGTCGTCGTCGGAGGAGCAGGTGGGAAAGGGGAGGGTCGCAACGGAGGCGAAGGAGGCCATGCGCCCGCGCAGGAGGAGCCGAGCGGTGGGGAGGGCGGTGGCGCGCGCGATGGTCGCCAACGGTGGGGTTCACCGGCGGGCGCCGTGGCGGTGGCGGAGGTGGCGGCGGAGGGAGGAGAGAGACTGATTTTGGGATAGGGACGATGGGCTGAAACGGCGGCGGGGTTTTGGGAACGTGGGCCGGGTCTGCAATTAACCGGAGTATGCTTCATTCAGCCCAGCACCAGCTAACAGAGGACCCTAAAGTGCTCAAAAAAAAACAGAGGACCCTAAAAAAAACTATTCCTCAAAGTTGCCTAAAAAATATACTTATTCCTCAGTGTTTCTCAAAAAAAAATCTATTTCTCAAAGTGTGCTAAAATAATATTCCTCAAAGGAATATTTTTTAAAACAAATATTACTCCCTTAGAAGAAAAACAGAGCATATCCAACAGAGATTTGACCTTGTCCAAAGTGTCATTTTACAAGATTTTTCAACTGTGGGAGGAAAATATAAAATTAGAGCCTGCATTTCGGTAATTAGTAAACACAAGCTCATGTTCTACCCAAAATATTGACAAAAATAAAGGAACAGGAATTCACATTTCATTTCATTCCACTTCACTTAGCTATCCTAAAAATGCTCCTTGTGGAACACAAATCTAGTGAATGTTCTCATGTTCATTTTGTGGCAGAGTCTTTCCAGTTGTCTTCCCAAATCATCCGGCCCGCAGTAGAAAACCCCTGCCATTGCGTTCCATTTCCATGTAAGAATAACAAATACGTGAACTTGAAACCGCAAATTTCATGGAAAATATGTCCCAAATTAAATAATACTAGGAAACTCATGATATTAGGGTCATATATCTGCAGCTCTTTCCCCTTTTGACACATCAGACAAGAAACTGGGGATCATTATTTCATCGTACGATGATATAACTGACAGTGCATCTTCTAAATTACAACAAATATTTTTCGGTAGAACATTAGTTGCATATATAATTAGCTGTTAGACAAGAACAGAAGAGTCATACCTATCCTTTCACCGATATGTTTTCTTGCAAGACCATGGAACACCCTAGGCCAGTTCGGTCTCGAAAAGTGTGTACGGACCTGCAAGTATAAAAAATTGCCTTGTGATTGACAATTTGACAATTGCACGGAATGAAGGGTTCGCGGTAATTAGCACTGGAAAATTGCAGAGCACCAAATGGTAGAGTAATAAGAATGTTGTACAATCTTCAATTTTGTGTAGCTGTTTAGGAGAAAGACTTACTGGAGTTTTCGAGATGATATCAATGCCATGGCGCGCAAAATGAAGAGCCTGAATTGCGCTTATCAGCACTGACCGCTTATCACCTTCCTGGTAGACGCTTGTTAGATAGTTGTACATCTCTATCACACCCTATAATCACAACGTGAGATTTATAAGAGCGCAAGACATTCATTGTCATGGAAAATGCCCATCTGGAAGTAGATACAGACACTTAAGAATGGTCATTAAATCGTAACCTGTTTGCTGTCTCGAGCTGAAACCTCCTTCATGATGTCCCTAAACCACTCAAAGGATCCTTGCTCTCTTGTCACCCAATAAAAGTAGGCCTTCCTCAGCCCATTGGCACTATGATGATTTGCTGCGCAGCCTTCCTGCAATGGATTGGGAAGATTACGGTAAATCATTTTGTATGCAGATGCGTAGCTGGTTACACTTTATGAGCAGTTTGCACTGGTCATTGCCTTATCTAGGCCATTAGCAATGTCTTTGAGGACACTTATGAACGGTGTTGCTCCTATTCCAAGCCCTATTAGCAAGATAATTTCATATTTCGAGTGATCTTGTGATGCTGCACCGTATGGGCCATCAATGGATACTTTTGGCAGGTCGAGGTTGCTGCAACGCAGTGCCTACAAAATGTCAAGTGTTTATATTATATGACTAAAGTACTGAGATAGCTACCTGAAGCATTATTCAGAGGATGAAGAGTGTCTTACCTCATGGAACATATCATACACATGGTAGCTCCAGTCACCCAGAGATCTGATGTGGATGCTCAAATGATCATCATCTGGTGCAGAGGTAAGAGAAAATGGGTGCCTGAAACACAGAACGAAATATATATAGAATTAGCAATAATACCCATGCTACAAACTTGCACGCGATAAAGTGACAGCGCAAAACAGTAACGAAACTGATATATCACCAACTATTTACCAAAGCTTCGGTACCATGGTAAGCTCACCATTCAAACTTCGATACTTGTGGACATTGGACAAAGACATACATTCCACTTTGATAGCGAAAACCTGGAGGCTTTGCCATCTTGAGAGAAAGTACCTTCCCTGGATAAGTCATTGCCTGTAAAAAACATACTGAATTAGATTTGTTACAAGAGGACGTGCATAAAACAAATATACTTCATTGAGATGACGAAATATGGAAGATGATCACACACATCGAGGATCTTCGATTCATATGCCATAGATCTGACCATCCTGAACATTCGCTCTCCAAGGTAGATCATCACAGGAATCACCACATACACCCATGTCTGCATACACTTTGAGACAGTATGAGATAACAGGGACATAAACATAGTGATCTTTACTTTATTCAATTCATATTACCGTCTTCTCTGATACATCTTTTGCTAGGAAGAGGAACATGGAATGCACGGTGAGCAGAACGTAGACAACAATGAACAGATGATGTGAATACCAGAAAGCATTGAATCCCGCCATCTGTCTGACCAGAGGTGGGAGTGATCCTGGATTTCTTCTTGAAGGCCTACTGGCAAGCAGGAAAGCAATCAGCATGAGCACTACCATGGCTATACCAGTTGTCCCCTCGATTGATGTCACTATCTCCATGTATGATGGCTGGTGATAGCCAAAGTCACGAGCAATTGTGCGCCCAAAAATGGTCTTATCTGCCATTGCAATCCTTGGGATGTCACATGATAGGTGAGTACCACCATGGAGGATTATGCCGATCACAATTCCTGCAGCAACAAGCTAAACTGGAATATGAATATTATGCTCGGAGCAATTGGAGTATACAAGCCATGCAAATGCAATGCACATTACATTTGGCAATAGATCACACCTTGTGGAAGTTAATATTGTCATTAAATGGAATGACAGAGTTGATGCTACGGCTTCTCCTAAGCCAAGTGATAGTGTTACGGCATACAGGTAGGAGCACAATGGCCATGTTAAACTTAAGAGTCTCTGCAGCGCCCTTGGCAGTTGGCAGGCAGTATCCCATGACCTCAAATGCCAATCGCTGGCGATACTGCATGAACTTCCAAGTGAAGAGTGCAGCACATGCTACAAGCCAGATGACAATTACCCATATTCGTCTCCAGTGAGCACGAAAGAAGACAATGGCCGTCGATGTCATACATTGTATGTGTTTGGTTGGTATAGGTGTTGACCAGCAAGTTGGTTGGAGATCATTCAGTGTCCCCTTTCTTGTTCCGCTCAGCTGCATGTTTGAGGATTTTGCAAGGACAATAAATTGGATTTATATTATCAATATGAAGAAACAGAGTCAGTGATTATAAAATACTGGCTGGTGCTAGTAGATCACCTTTGCTAGTCCCTGGCCTGTTTGGATTTCTTCTAGGATCAAGTGTGTGTATTCAGTTGCTTCGTCTTGGCTTAATGAGAGCTTGTTCAAAGAGGCACTGAACATTATCGCCTAAGAAATTAAAAGCATGTAAATACACAGTTCTAAGCTATTAGTAATCATGTGTTAAGACTGTCTGCATCATACCTGTTTGATATCTTTTTCATTGAGATTGCTACTTGAGTTTCTTTCACAGCTGCAGATTCATATGTGTAAGAAAACACGTAAAAAATGTGTAAGAAATTTCTATGTGTCAATAGTTTTTATATTTCTTAGTGTTTATACTTGAGACTGGAGTCATAGGAGTTGCAGTTGACGAAGAATACCTATCCAATGCTATTCTGATCCCATGGCTAGAAGAACGACTGATGGATCTTTTAGGATTGCTGTTTTGATTGACCAAAACAGGCCCTTCCGCCGAACTAGCAGACTCATTTTCACCTACAGAGTAATATGAGCTCATAAAGAGATGCAAGCAATATACAGAGATAAATTAAACAAAAAAAATATGGCTATTTTCTTGAGAACCCATTCAATATTTTTATCTCAATATTCCACTACATATAAAGAAAGATATCAATACCACGATCTTCATTTTAACCCTTCAAAATTCATGGAGCCATATGTAATGTAGAGAGCTTGCAAAGACTAACGATTGATCCCTGGGCATGGTATTCAGTATTATTTGCCTTATAGAAACTAGGACAGTGTTTCTAGTTTTAGTGTTTCTTGGCTTTTTTTTTCCCGACAAAGAGGTTAAACAGCCCCGTCCTCTCAATCGGTTCCTCCCCAGCCCATCTCCCACTCGAAGGCTGGACTCTGCATCATCCTTATCTCTCTTTCCTGTGAAGAATGTTACTATCTTTGTTTAAAGCACTGTAAGCACAGCCCACGTTGAAGCATACCAGCAAACAGTTGGTGCGCAGGGCTGCAGGCTCCAACAACAAACAGCCCATAGCACGACCGCACGAACAATTCGACAATCCATTCATCTACGCAGTCTGAATCTAAAGAAAGTACATGTATACGTACGCATCTGTGACTAAATTCAGCTAGCAATATACTCCTATCTTCGTGAATCCTAATTATGCAGAGGCCGGGTGTGTGCTTATTATGTTTGTATCCTCTTGATGCTTCATTATGAGCTAATAAAATCCATCCTTTATCAAAAACTCCTACCTTCGTGAAGAGCTCGGCCTCGCCAACGTGTGCGGAAGCCGCGGGATTGGACATTGGAGTCGGCAGGCAGGCTGGGTGGGAGGATCGAAGGAGGCGTGGGGAGGTGGACATGGTCATGTCTGGAGACGGCCTCTGCACGAAGGACTACTTTTTTTTTTTGGTGCTCAATTCTAGTGCATCTTTCGTCGACGTTCTATTGCACTTTCTGTTTATCCAACTTCCTATTGTATCTACTCTTTATATACTGCATTTGTTTTTCTTTCTTTTCTCGTCCACATGAGCAATCATCCCACACGTGGCAAGATTAAAAGTCACCTTAACCGAAATCCGACCTTATCATGAATTAGATCAATAATATATATTTGTGACAGAAATTATGCCGATGAAAATTTCTGTTAAATACGAATTCAATGGCATAAATTTTATCATACAACACACATTTGATTGGTCTGATTTATTATCAGAGTTTAATTTTGAAATGCATGCGAACTGTTTTTTTTTTTTGGCTAGTTGGTTGCTTCACTTTTTTTCCCATACGACCAAAACAATAATCCTACACCTACGTACTTATCCTAATCTATTTATCTCTCCCCCCTGATTTTCATGGGGCGGGGCTGGGCTATTTTCCCCTTCCAATCAAATCATCCCATATCAGTTTTTACGTAACATTTTTTTTGCGGGTTTAAAAGAAGTTTATTTCAAAGTAACAGGCTTACAGTCCGCTAATACAAGATTATGAATGAAGGGGGGTGGCCGTTGCAACTAACAAGCGGTGCTACGAGCCGTTCGGGCATAGTTAGCAAGACAATGTGAGACCATGTTCTGTGATCTCATGATCTTCACTGGTTTAAACTCCCTCTGCAGCATGTAGTTCTTGATCTCCCTAACCAATTAACCGTTTGGTGATTTATCAAGTGAGGCATGTAGTTTTTATGTAACATTACCTAGCATAATTACGTAGGTGTAGCAAAGCCCCGACCAAAAACAGAACAAACTCTTCTAAAATTTCACTACTTGCATCGGCGAAGTGAAAAGAGCTCACCAGCCTTCCCAGGCGACGAGCACGAGCGGCCAAACCTCACTCGCTCCATCTCGCTCCACTTGGGCCCCCCCTTGCCGTCACGCTCCACGAACTCCATGCCCGGCGACGGCGAGCGAAGCAGCCTTGCCGTCGCCCCGCCCGACTCCAAGTCCTCGCCGCCGCAGCCGAGCAATGACGCCGTGCAGCAGCCATCGTCGTCGTAGACGTAACCGTCGGCGTCATGGAAGAGCACTTCGATCTCTACCTCCGACGCCGACCTCCCCGATGGGCAGGCGCTGAGCGACGCCGACAGCGCGTCGCTGCTGCCGGCGATGCTGGGGTTGGACACGAACTGTATCATCACCGGACCCTCCGAGGACATGATCGGTACCTGAAGAAACTCATCATGGGCCTCGGACATTGGTGGAGTAGACTGTATTCGGGGTACCTTGTCGTAGCAAGTTCCTTTGCAAGTATATATGCATCATGGGTTCATGGTTCAAATGCATGCACCCAGGAAAATTATCTTTTGGAGAAATGTTGCGGTACAGTTGAGCCGGTGATGGGAGGTGGTGTGGTTGATCACTTGATTGGGTAGCTAGGGAGGGGAGTTAGGAATGGCATTCATGCTTGCTTTCGGTTGGCTCATCCTAAGATTATGCGAGCAGCCATATGCATGAGCGGCATCATCTGGTGGTACGTATAGTAGCTAATCAACATGAGCTGCTTACTTCGGTGCGGGTTGGTGGGAGTATACCATCTTCTCTTCTTTTTTTTTCCTTGCAAAAGAGAGTTCACTAGCATTAGGGCAACTGATCATCAAATCGCTCACAAATGTTTGGATATTTTTCGCCAATCCAACAACGGTTACCAAATTTGTTCGGACCGGTCTGAATGTCCAAAATCAAACCTAGGGGAGGTTTTGAGGAGTCCGGACATCCGCCACGTCAGACTCCCACAACGCCGCCCGACCAAAACACCCCACCGCCCACCCAGAGCCTTTCCCCCCCACTCCCTCCCTTCCCCTGTGCTGTGTATCCTCACCCTTGGAGACCGCCACCGCCGCAGTACCATCTCGGACACCATCGAGGCCCTGTCGGACCTCTGTTGCTCCAGCCAGACTCCTGCCCGCCTTGGACTGTGTCGTCGCCATTCCACCTAGGATCCCGCTAGCACCCAGGTGCCATCTGCCCCTGTCGCTGCCATCCATGGCAGAGGCCACGGCCAGCATGTGTTCGGCCAAATGCCAAACGGAATATTTTGACTTCTCTAAAAAAACTTTCGACATTGTCGTTGTTGACTATCAAGGAAACATGATTGTTGCATACTTGGTGAAGGAGGGTGGATTGTTGTGTGAGGCATGGTTGGCACAAGTGTGGATTTTCAAGCCATGAAGCATAATGTGGCATTTTGGCAAAAGTGTGCATGTTTTGTTCAATGGGCACAAGAACTACGCCCCCCCCCCCCCCCTAAAACATGGAAGTGGTCCATGATCATGGTGTGAGGTCACTACTCCATCCATATGGTACGCCATTCAAAATGCCGTCAATAAAGTATTGCGGTTTGTATGCACGAGTGCCAAAAAGGTCGCCAAGGGGCGCGTCACTTGAAGAGATCGTAAGTTTTGCTCCTTGTTACTCTTGGTCATTTCATTGATTTGCTCAATGTTTTGCAATTTCTTGATCACGTCATTGTCTAGTCCGGACGCATGTGCGTGTTGTATCAAATGACAGAGGCAAACCCATTGTTGGATGAAATCCAAAGGAATAGCAACTGGATCAACCAGTGCCTATGAAGAAGTTTATTAAGCTCGATGAGAGGAAGGTTGAGATTAAGGCCGCTTTTGGATTTGATAAATTTAGGAAAAAAAATTTGTTGAACATCTTTCGAGGAGTGCTTTCAGATCTAAATGTGGTACGGTTGAATTGTTGTTGATCTTGATACTGGAGGCGGACATTTGTCTTAGTTTTTTCATTTCTTTGTTGAGGGAAAGGAACAGATAGAGGCCCGCGGTTGGATGGCGTTCACCATTATCACCGTCCGCGAGTATGTCTACGTTTGATGAGTTCCGTTTCGGTGATCTGTGTTCAAAATTGCCCTTATGAGGTACCCGTATACTCTCTTGTAAAGCTATGTAAAAATATGAATCCCTTAAAAAAAGATATATGTGTGAATTTTGAGTTTGCAAACCACATGTCCCATGCGGTAGAAAAAAGATATCTGATGGATCACTAGCAAGGTACGTAGACGTCACGGCCGGCTCCTATCCCTTGAGTATACATCAAACATCAGTGGCGGAGACAGGGGGGACCAGCAGGGGCCCTGGTCCCCCTTGACATTAGGAGTTTGCTACTAATTCACTGATGAACAGTGCATGATTAGCAATTTTTTTATGCTTAAAGTCTATTTTTTCTTTGCTTTGGCCCTCCTCAACCTATTTTAACTGCAATCGGCCCCCCTAATTCAAATTTCCTGGCTCCGCCACTGTCAAACATCCCTTGTGCATAAAGATATAGTACGATGGATCACATGCAAGGTAGGAGTAGAAAACAATGGCGTGACTAGAATCTCCGGAGAAAGGTAGACGTACAAATGGCTTAGACCAATCAGATATGACCTCGGAGTATATGTAAAATCAAATGTATAGCCGGTAGCATTTCACAGCCAGAAAACGCCCGAGGATCACGGGAGTTACCACAAGCGCGCGCGCCGCACGCACCCGGCGGCAACCACGGGCACGTTTGAGTGTGTCTTCATCGGCTGCTTCCTCGTCTCGTCTCTGTTAGATGGGAAGCGTCCCTACTCCCTCGTGAGGGAGCCGCGTGTATATATATTGATCTTCGGCAGGAAACGCCCCTTGCCGTGGCTTACAAGGAATTACCGATCGCTTGGGATTCGGTTTGTTACAGAAGAGATAAGAGAAGCTACGGGAGAGGAAGAGATAGAGTTAGTTGAGATTACAAGAATATATCTCTAAGTCTAACATCCTCCCTTAATCTAAACTATCCTACATTAAGATTCTTCTTGAATTCCTCAAAAGGCTTGACTGGCAAAGCTTTAGTGAATTCATCCGCAACTTGATCTCTGGAAGGGATGAACCGTATGTCTAACTTCTTTTCTGCAACCGTTTCTCTTACAAAGTGAAAGTCAATTTCTATATGCTTCGTTCTGTCATGAAACACCGGATTTGCAGAAAGATACGTGGCTCCTAAGTTGTCACACCACAAACATGACACACGATGTTGGTTAACTCCCAACTTATTGAGCAATGATTCAACCCAAATGATTTCAGCAGTAGCATTTGCTAATGACTTGTATTCAGCTTCAGTACTTGACCTGGAC
This sequence comes from Triticum urartu, assembly GCF_056163025.1. NCBI lineage: Eukaryota > Viridiplantae > Streptophyta > Magnoliopsida > Poales > Poaceae > Triticum > Triticum urartu. Next base: position 482,666,461 of record NC_141873.1, on the reverse strand, counting down.
ACTGTGGTCTGTTTTCTAGCACTTCAAGAAATGATATTTGAGCCAAAGAAAACTGCAAAGCCTCCAGTTGACTTTCTGTCATCACTGCATCCTGCCCAGTCAGCATCAGAGAAGGCACTAACAAGAGATGAGTTAGAGTGCTTGAACTGAAGACCCAAACTCACAGTATGCTTTATATACCATATAATTCTCTTAACAACTGTCCAGTGTACAGTAGTAGGTGCATGAAGATACCGACAAACCTTGTTAATAGCAAAGGATATATCTGGTCTTGTCAGTGTCAGATACTGCAAAGCTCCTACTGCACTCCTGTATCTTGTGCTCTCTTTTTCCTTAAGTGGCTCTCCTTCAAAGGCTGAAAGTTTTTTTGAAGGAGACAATGGTGTGGGTGAAGGCTTACAGTCCTTCATTCTCATACGAACTAGAAGTTCAGTGGCATATTTTTCCTGATTTAGTACTATACCATCTTGAATCTTCTTGACTTCAATACCTAGAAAGAAGTGTAGACCACCAAGGTCCTTCAAGGCAAACTGTGAACTCAAATCACTCAAAAGAGCATTAGTGGCACTTTGAGAGGAGCTTGCAACTATGATATCATCAACATATATTAACACAAATATAGTTGTACTTGCTTTGTTATAAATGAACAAAGATGTATCAGCCTTGGATGCAACAAAACCAAGATACTTCAACTGAGAGCTCGACCTTGAATACCAAGCCCTTGGTGCCTGTTTCAAACCATAAAGTGCCTTATCAAGCTTACACACATAATGAGGTGTTTTCTTACTTTCATACCCAGGTGGTTGTCTCATGTAAACCTCCTCTTCCAGAACACCATGCAAAAACGCGTTCTGAACGTCTAGCTGTCTCAGACTCCATCCCTTGGACACAGCAATTGCTAGCACAAGCCTAATGGTTGCAGCTTTAACAACAGGACTAAAGGTGTCTTCATAGTCCAAACCATAACGTTGTTTAAAACCTTTTGCAACTAAGCGTGCTTTATACCTATCAATAGTGCCATCTGCCTTTTTCTTGATTCTGTAAACCCACTTACAGTCAATAATATTTTTACCTCGTTTTTCAGGTACAAGATGCCAAGTCTTGTTCCTCATGAGAGCTGAGTACTCCTCATCCATTGCAATTTTCCATCTTGGATCCCCTAAGGCATCTTCTAACCTTGCCGGTTCTCCTGTGATACATAGCATACCATATGTAATAGTGTTGTCAATTCTAAATTTTGGGTTTCGAATACCTTTCTGAAGCCGAGTCATAACACGTGAAACCTTAGTTGGAGGTGGTACAGGAGACGACGCAGCAGAATTAGCCACAGAGTATCCTGGAGACGCCTCAGATCCGCTTTCCACAACGAATCCCGAGCCGAGCCGTGTGGCCTGTGATGTGGCCGACCCACCAGAAGCAGCAGCCGCAGAAGATCTCGTGCTGCTGGTCTACACACGCGCGTGGGTCAGAGATCCCGATGCTGACCCAGATCCGCCTGTCGTTGTCGACGCGTTGGGCCCGTGCGTGGGACGCGGTGCGGGACGCGGCGTCTCGTCGTGACATGATGACACGTCGCCCTCCAACTGGCGCTGCAGACTCCTGCCCGGCGCGCGATCCGGCGCGAATCTGCGCACCTGATTCGAGGCGACCTGGCGCACAGGAGTTCCACGTGATGGCGGATCTTCTTCGTGTTCCGCGCCTGCTCCGTCTTCTTCTGGCACATGCAATATAGGATCGTTTTCTTCAAAATTTTAATCATTTTCTGCACCAATTTTTGCTGCATGATCCTGCATACAAGGAGACATGGTTCCACTAGTAGGATCATCAGTTTGGTTAGTACAACTGTCACCCCCATGATCAATGTTTTGGAGATGTGGTGGAAGAAGAAGTAGCTCTTTCTTGAGAAGTTCTCCGGCATTGGGATGAAGGGACGCAAAAGGATAGACAGATTCATCAAACACAACATCTCGAGAGATATAAACTCTGCCAGTGGAAACATCAAGACATTTGACTCCCTTGTGGATTGGACTATACCCAAGAAACACACACTTTTTGGAACGGAAGGCAAGTTTATGTGTATTTTACGGACGAAGGTTAGGCCAACAAGCACAACCAAATACACGAAGTGTTTTGTAGTCAGGAGTGGTACCAAAAAGACGTGTGATGGGAGTCTCGAATTTGATGACTTTACTAGGGAGTAAATTAATGAGGTATGTGGCAGTCAAGAATGCCTCATCCCGGAACTTTAGTGGCATGGATGCATTTGCTAGTAGAGCTAACCCTACTTCAACAACATGGCGATGTTTCCTTTCGGCAGAGCCGTTCTGTTGATGTGCATGGGGGCATGATACATGATGTGATATGCCAAGCTCTTGAAAAAAGATATTGAGTTTATTGTATTCACCTCCCCAGTCGGTTTTCATAGCAATAATCTTAGTGTTTAGTTTTCGCTCAACGAGGTTTTGAAAGTTCTTGAAAACTTGAAACACAGATCGTTTCTTAAGAAGGTAGATCCATGTAAATTTGCTATAGTCATCGATGAAACTAACATAATACGAGTGTCTACCAACAGAGGTGAGAGCTGGTCCCCAAACATCTGAAAAAAAAAGTTGCAAAGGTGCGGTAGAAACACTAAATGAAATAGGATATGGCAACTGATGACTTTTAGCTTGTTGACATGGATCACAAACAGACGCAACACTAGACTCATGAGAATAGGGAAGTTTATTCTTGCTAAGAACGAGCTTGACAATAGCTGATGAAGGATGACCTAATCTACTGTGCCACTTTGCTGAAGAAGGCTTGATAGCAACAAAAGCTTGTTTATTTGATGATGATGACGAAGATATGAGTGGGTAGATACCTCCCACACACTTGCCCCTAAGAAGCACTCTCCTCGTGTCCAAGTCCTTTACCAAAAAGAAATAAGGATAGAATTCAATAAGAACACGATTATCAAGAGTAAATCTATGAACTGAAAGAAGATTTTTTGATGTTGAGGGGACATGTAGAACTCTTTTTAGATGCAAATTTTTAATGGGGGTTTTGACAATTGAACTACCAACATGAGTGATTTTCATACCAGAACCGCTAGCAGTATGCACTTGGTCGTGTCCACGATACTTGTCTCTGATCGTCAGCTTGTCGAGCTCCCCTGTGATGTGATTTGTGGCGCCTGTGTCCGCATACCAATTCGTGTCGACACCGTAGGAGTCGGTGACCATGTTGGCCCCCTTCTCCTCATGTTCATCTTCATCATCATATCAATGCCAACAATCACGAGCACCTCCTGGATGATGCTTGTAGCAAATTTGACATTCTGGATAGTCTCGAACCTGCTGACGCTGTTGCTGTGGGCGACCGCGACCACCGTTGCCGCCGCTATTTCCACCAGATGGAGTTGGGGAGGGGCGCCTGCCTCGGCCGCGCCCTCAGTTGTTGTTGCGCCCATGGCCTCTGTAGCCGCGCCCGCGCCCCCTGTAGGCTAAGTTTGCTGAGGTTTTGAACCCTGCATCTGGACCGTCGCCGAGCATCTCCACGCGTGGATCAAATGCTGCTATCTGGGCGAACAAGTCATCAACTGAGATCTAATTTTTTACTGCGCCAATGGCTGCCACAACAGGGTCATAGTCCCTGTCGAGCCCGGCAAGGACATAATCCACCATCTCTGGGTCCGAGACGGGGCGCCTTGCCGCTGCAAGCTCATCTCCTAGGTTCTTCATCCTGGAGATGAAAGCGCTACTAGACATAGAGCCCTTTTTTGTGTTGGTGATGGCAATCCTCAGGTTGGTGATGCGCGATTGGGACTGCGAGGCAAACAAGGTGGTGATGGCAGTCCAGAGATTGAAGGTCATCTCTTTGCTCGCAACTTGGGCGAGAATCTCCATTGAAAGAGAATTCAGGAGGTGGCTAAGGACTTGCTGGTCCTTTGAGATCCATTGAGCATACAGAGGATTGGGTTCGGTGGTGACGGTTTTGTCCGTCTGCTGCTGCTGTACCGTCTTCGGTGGAGGTGCATCTGATCCGTCCAGGAGGCCGGTGACCTGTGCTCCTCGCAGGCCCATCATGACCTGTGCCTTCCAAAGGATGAAGTTGGTCTTGGTGAGCTTCTCTGATGGGAGCGCACCAAGGTTGAGGGAGACAGTGGATGACGACGACATGGCGATGGCGAGGATGATCGAGGAAGGATGGCGAGGGTGATCGAGGAAGGAGGTAGCTGGCTAGATCGATAGGAAGAGGATGGCTTTGTATACCATGTTAGATGGGAAGCGTTCCTACTCCCTCGTGAGGGAGCCACGTGTGTATATATTGATCTTCGACAGGAAACGCCCCTTGCCGTGGCTTACAAGGAATTACCGATCGCTTGGGATTCGGTTTGTTACAAAAGAGATAAGAGAAGCTACAGGAGAGGAAGAGATACAGTTAGTTGAGATTACAAGAATATATCTCTAAGTCTAACAATCTCTGGCACGACTATCACCATCTACGCGCTCGTCCGGCTACCATCAATGGCCTACACGGAAGCCGACTCCCTTCCCTCCCTCCCCTGCCGCCACCCGCGAGGCATCGGGGAGGGTTCCCGATCCCGGCCGCCGCACCCCCTCCTCTTCCCTCCTCCGCCCTCGCCGTCGCTGGCAGCGGCGGGGCTCCTTCGTCCCCCGCTTGTAGGGTTTGGCACGGGCCAGATCTGCGGCTGGGCATGGCTCTCGATGCCGGGCGCGGCAGCATCCCAAAGTAGGCCGGCGATGGTGGCGCTCGACGGGCGGCGGGCGGCATGGCGGTGGTGCGGGCCGGTGGTGGCGTCGGCGGCGGTGCCCCCAGCAGTGCTTCGGCATTGCGTCTAGCGCCGCGGGTCGCGGTCAACCGGGTCGCGGGCGTCCCTCTCGCCGTGGTGCTCTGGTAGGGGGGCGGCGCGGCAGCGGTGGTGGTGGGCTGCCCCCACCCAGTCGGGCCCTCGCGGCTGGGTGGCGGCGCTCGGCTCGGGTGGATCCCCCGGTGGCGTCTTCAGGCGGTGGCGGGGACGGCTCCGCAACCCTCCCTCTCCGGCTTCTGGCGACGGCCGATGCCTCCTGATGCTCTGGCCCTTCGAAACGGGGGTGGAACTCGGTTCTGGGGGAAAGTTGGAGCCAACATGGGTGTCAGTCATGGCCATGGGCCACTTCTTCGCCTTCCCCTTCCCCCGGTCGATGTGGTTGCAGCCCTCCTCGAGGCAGCTTGGTCGGCGGCGGTTCTGGAGGTGGTTGGGGTCGTGGATCCGGGCAAAGTCGTGGCCTTTGATGGCTTCGTGGTGGTCTCATGGCGGGGCGGCGGCCCTGGAGGCGGGAGTCGTGCATTGGTCGTGGGCGGGTTGCGCGGCTCGGATGCGGGCAGGCAACCATGGCCGCTTAGGCGGCGTGGCTGCGGGTGTTGTCGGACCGGGGCAGCGGAAGTGTTGAAGCACCGGGGTTCATCACCTACCTAGTGTGTCTGGTCGACGGTGACGGCATCCGTGGACATCGTGTCCTCCTTGCAGGCTTCGTCGTGGTGCTTCTTCCCCTTCCATCTTACTCCGGGTGAAAACTCGATCCTCGGATCGGACGGTGGCGACGTTCATGGTTGTACCCTTCCTGGAGGCACCGCCTTGGAGTCCTTGGTCCGGCATGTCCGTTACACATCCTCCGGACGATCACTCCTCTTGGTGGTGTTTTCCGTCGGCTCTTAGCGGTTTCGTTTTGCTCATCTTTTAGGTGCTTTCTAGTCGTTGTGGTTGTGTGTCGGTGCCCGGCATTCATGTATCTTGCCTTGGGTGTGTGGTGTGCGTTTGTATCGGATGCTTTGTTGATTATGGTTCGTGCTTAAGTGAGGAAACCCTTTTTCGTAAAATATTCAGCGCCAATTTGTACCGCCACCAGTTATGCCCGCTCTTGTCGTGGTCAGAGGTGGCGCAGCGGTGCTGGGCAGAGCCAGGCAAGCTATGGTGTTGGAGCGACAGAGAATTTTCCGTTGATCTACCGCAGTTCGTGGTGCAAAAAGGAAGTGGTCGTGAGCCGCCGGTGCGCACGGCCACTGCGGACGACATCCTGGCACCCGAGCAGCAGGAGGACGGAAGATGGCCAGGCGGCCGTCGGAGTGCGCGGCGTGCCTCGGAGAGCTGGAGGATGGAGACATGGTTAAGCGGCTGCCGGCGTAGCTGCACATGTACCACCAGCACTGCATGGACGTGTGGCTGCGCGACCACGTGACGTGCCCGGTCTGCCGATTTAGGCCTCCTTTGGTTTGTAGGGTTTTTGTAGGAATTCTATAGGATAGGATTTGCAAAGAAAAATTCCTTTGAAGCCCTTTGGTTTGTAGGAATGGATTCCTATTCCTATGTAGGATAGGGATCAATCCTTCATGTTTTGGAGGAAAAAAACATTAGCCTAGACTCAATGGAAAAAATCCTATCCTATGCACCAAATGACATCTCTTTCTCTATAGGAATTGACATGCATGTCATCTCACTTCCTATGATTTTCCTATTCCTATAAAATTCCTATCCTATGAACCAAAGAAGGCCTTGACGTCTTTGCATCGTTGCCGTTCCAAATCGTGTGACCGCTTTTTGTTCGTGTTCTTAGCGTTTCTCGGCTGCTGGCATAATCAAGACAAAAATGGAAAAAGTGTAGAGAGTGTGTGTAAGTCGGGATTTGATCGGGACAAATGAGCAAGAACGAACATCAACAAAATTCAGCGCGCCTTCCTATGGCACGGCTCGGACATGACCACGAGAATGAAATAGAAAGGCATCTTTTTTTTCGTGTAAAAGCTTGTATTACTCAATCAATATCAGGATTACAATCAACTATGCTAAGACCAAGCGCTCCGGGTGGACCAGAGCCCAACCACACTACAATTCTTTTTCCGGTTCTAGCAAAATTTGCCAAACAATCTGCTACAGCATTTTGGCTACGCTTAATACAAGTAATACAAGTTTTATGTAGAGACATTAGATATTTAATATCTGACACTAATGAAGCAAACACCGACCTATCATGGTCAACATCCTTTAGTAGATTCACCATCCTTATGAGAGACATGGGCTTAGGCCAACTCCAGCGAACCCATTTCGTCCTGCCACATCTATTTGAGTTGAAACATATAGAAAACACGGCCAACACGCCGGCGCAAACGAATGGGCATCTGTTTTTTGTCCATACGCAACTTATTTTCGGCCAAAATTTGATCCACGTTTGCGTCGAAAGGGACAGGATGTGGACGGATAGGACCTTGTGATGCGGAGCATCCTTCCATCATCCCCATCGACCCTACACCAACACATCAAGCACCACATGGACCCATGACAAAAGCTCGAGCACGCGCCATTGAAACCGAGGTGAACTCACTCCTACTTGAGATAGATATGGACATGAATGAAATTTGGTTGCTACCTCACCAAACTATGCTATGTGTCATTAGGTACGAAGACCAACGCCACCAAGCAGCTAAGGGGCACCCCAAAGGAGGAGGGGAAGCACCCCAAGGCCTCGAGGAAGGAGAAGGAGTCCAACAAGACGAAGGCTGCACCTCCCAGGCAACCCCGTGCGCACAGGCCCCCAAGATCCCATGCGCACGGGCCTCCTAGAAGCCCTCTGAAAAAGAGACGTGCACTCCCGTGCGCACGGGCTCGGGCCGTTGTAGCACCCCGTGCGCACAGGCGTGTACCGTGCACACGGGACCCCCGTGCCCATGAGCCCAACTTACCCCGTGCACACTGGATCCCGTGCACACGGGCCCAACCTAGCCCTTGTGCACGGGCCCTTCAGGATGGACGTCCAAGAGTGGCTGATTGGGCCTCCACCTCGCCCCCTCGCCCACCTACCTATATATTCCGTACATAGAGTCATGCTTAGGGTTAGCAAAGTATATGTGAGATATTGATAGAGCTTTGCTCCTTCTACCATTCCTCTTGGAGATCAAGACCTTTTGGGAGAGGATCCCAAGTGGATTTCAAGACCTCCTCTTTGGAGAAGACTATCATCAAGACCTTACCTCCTTAGGAGTGGGAAGAACCTTATCTTTGGCTTGTTTCCTTGGGTTGTTCTTATATGCTTGTGGATCTCATGTGTTTGCTATTCTAGTGGATGGGTTATTGAGTTTTGTGTGAGTGAATTCCTCTCTTGTGTTCTTGTGTTCATCCTTTTCCCCCTCCAAGTGTGAAAATATCTCACCTAGGGTTTCACCCTACAACACCTTGTCCTCCCTTGGTCCGCATGTTGGGGACACACATGCTCTCATTCCCACTTCCTCCCAAAAACCCTCCCACCCCCCGCTCCCTCCATGGCCATCGCCTCGCAGCACCCTGTTGCCGCCATCCCGACCGCCACCTCCGCCCGTCCTGCGCCAAGAAGAAGAAACTAAAGGAGGAGCTCTCGTCGGCGGAACTCAAATAGTGAAGGAATATGCTCTAGAGGCAATAATAAAGTTGTTATTTTATATTTCCTTATATCATGATAAATGTTTATTATTCATGCTAGAATTGTATTAACCGGAAACTTGATACATGTGTGGATACATAGACAAAACACCGTGTCCCAAGTAAGCCTCTACTAGACTAGCTCGTTAATCAAAGATGGTTAAGTTTCCTAACCATAAACATGTGTTGTCATTTGATGAACAGGATCACATCATTAGGAGAATGATGTGATGGACAAGACCCATCCGTTAGTTTAGCATATTGATCATTCAGTTTTATTGCTATTGCTTTCTTCATGCCATATACATATTCCTTTGACTATGAGATTATGCAACTCCTGGATACCGGAGGAATGCCTTGTGTGCTATCAAAAGTCACAACCTAACTGGGTGATTATAGAGATGCTCTACAGGTATATCCGATGGTGTTTGTTGGGTTGGCATAGATCACGATTAGGATTTGTCACTCCGAGTATCGGAGATGTATCTCTGGGCCCTCTCGGTAATACACATCATAAGAAGCCTTGCAAGCAAAGTGACTAATGAGTTAGTTGCGGGATGATGTATTACAGAATGAGTAAAGAGACTTGCCGGTAACGAGATTGAACTAGGTATGAAGATACCGATGATCGAATCTCGGACAAGTAACATACCGATGACAAAGGGAATAACGTATGTTGTTGTTATGGTTCGACCGATAAAGATCTTCGTAGAATATGTAGGAACCAATATGAGCATCCAGGTTCCGCTGTTGGTTATTGACCGGAGAGGTGCTTCGGACATGTCTACATAGTTCTCGAACCCGTAGGGTCCGCACGCTTAACGTTCGATTACGATTTAGTATTATATGAGTTATGTGATTTGGTGACCTAATGTTGTTCGGAGTCCCGGATGAGATCACGGATATGACAAGGAGTCCTAAAATGGTCTAGAGGTAAAGATTGATATGTAGTACGATGGTATTCGGACACCGGAAGTGTTTTGGAGAGTATCGGATATTTATCGGAGTACCAGAGGGGTTACCGGACACCCCGAGAGGTTAATGGGCCACATGGGCCAAAGGGGAAGGGGCATTGATACGTCTCCAATGCATCTATAATTTTTGATTGTTCCATGCTGTTATATTAACATTCTTGGACGTTTTATAATCATTTTATAGTCATTTTATATCATTTTTTGGTACTAACATATTAACATAGTGCCAAGTGCCAGTTGCTGTTTTTTGCATGTTTTTTACATCGCAAGAAATCAATACCAAACGGAGTCCAAACGCAACGAAACTTTTTGTGGATTTTTTATGGACCAGAAGACATCGAGTGGGCCGGAGAAGCACCCGGGGGGTGCTCCGAGGGGAGCACAACCCACCAGGGCGCGCCTGGAGGCTTGTGCCCACCTCGGGTGCCCCGGACCGCCTCTTTACTCTATAAATACCCCAATATTCCAGAAACCCTAGGGGAGTCGACGAAAATCAATTCCAGCCACCGCAAGTTCCAGAACCACCAGATCCAATCTAGACACCATCACGGAGGGGTTCATCATGTCCATTGGTGCCTCTCCGATGATGCGTGAGTAGCCTTTTGTAGACCTTCAGATCCGTAGTTAGTAGCTAGATGGCTTCCTCTCTCTCGTTTGATTCTCAATACAATGGTCTCTTGGAGATCCATATGATGTAACTCTTTTTGTGGTGTGTTTGTTGGGATCCGATGAACTTTGAGTTTATGATCAGATCAATCTTTTTATCCATGAAAGTTATTTGAGTCTTGTTTGATCTCTTATATGCATGATTGCTTATAGCCTCGTATTTCTTCTCCGATATTTGGGTTTTGTTTGGCCAACTTGATCTATTTATCTTGCAATGGGAAGAGGTGCTTTGTGATGGGTTCGATCTTACGGTGCTTGATCCCAGTGACAGAAGGGGAACCGACATGTATGTATCGTTGCCATTAAGGATAACAAGATGGGGTCTATTTCTACATAAATAGATCTTGTCTACATCATGTAATCGTTCTTATTGCATTACTCCGTTTCCCCATGAACTTAATACACTAGATGCATGCTGGATGGCGGTCGATGTGTGGAGTAATAGTAGTAGATGCAGGCAGGAGTCGGTATACTAATCTTGAACGTGATGCCTATATAATGATCATTGCCTGGATATTGTCATGATTATTTTAAGTTCCATCAATTGCCCAACAGTAATTCGTTTACCCACCGTTTGCTATTTTTTCTCGAGAGAAGCCTCTAGTGAAACCTACGCCCCCCGGGTCTCTTCTTTAATATATTTGCCTTTGCGATCTATTTTTATTTGCTTCTATTTTCAGATTTATTAAACCAAAAATACAAAAATACCTTGCCGCAATTTATTTTATCTCGCATTCGCGCACGATCTATCTATAAAATTATTACAACTCTCTCACATCCATCTGCCAATTTCTGGCACCGTTACCCGAAAGGGATTGACAACCCCTTTAACACGTCAGGTTGCGAATACTTGTTATTTGTGTGCAGGTGATGTTTACGCAGTGTTGCTTGGTTCTCCTACTAGTTCAATAACCTTGGTCTCATCACTGAGGGAAATACCTACCGTCGCTGTGCTGCATCATCCCTTCCTCTTTGGGGAAATACCGACGTAGTCTAGCAGACATCAAAAGGAATTTCTAGCGCCGTTGCCAGGGAGACATCATCAACATCTACCAGGTTCCTAATCACAAATCTCAACTCCTTACAATTTACATTATTTGCCATTTGCCTCTCGTTTTCCCCTCCCCCACTTCACAAAAATTTGCCGTTTTATTCGCCCTCTTTTCATTCGCCGTTTTCTCATCAGATCTATCCTTTGCCTACAATCATGAGTGATTTCAGTATGGCAGCAACAAATGATGGCCTAACTCCTAAGATTGGACGTACGGGCAATCTGGATGCCAAAACTTTTATCTTGGGACAAGGGAATGTTATGGGAAAAGAATGTATCCAAGAATTTTTCAATTGTGTTGGAAATCTAAGTCTTGATGATGCTCCTATACTTAGAAATACTAGATCTTATGCAGATGCTATTTCAGCACTAGTTCTGAAACTTGAAAGTAAATTTATCCGTACTCATCCTACTTTGCAAAGATTTTTTTTGAGCTTCCCGTTATAAAGAATCCTAAGGCTAAAGAAATCTTTGTTTTTTATGGTATGAATCGTGAAAAGCCCGTGATAGATGAAATTCTTTACAATAGTGATTATACATTAAGACATTTGATTGGGGATAATCAAATCTTTGATGATAATCTTAAAAAGGAAGTCCCCATTTCAGACATAATCCAACAAGTTTTCAATAATGTTAATCAATATTACTCTTGGATTGTTGCCGAAAATTAAAGGGGTTATGATGTTAAGCAACTTAATAGTGCTAAGGTTTCTATGGATAATATGTTTTATGTTGTTTTTACAAAACCTCATGACGAAAACACCTCTAAGGAAATTAAGAAGAAGGATGACAAAACTTAGATCCTTGCTTTATGCCTAGCTAGGGGCGCAAAACAATAGCACTTGTTGGGAGGAAACCCAATGAATAAAATTTATTTTTGCTTTTTGCTTTCTATTCTGTTTGCACAATTATGCTACTATTATGATTGTGTTTTTCGTGTTTTAATTAGTGTTTGTGCCAAGCAAAGCATTTGGGATCTTCTTGGGTGATGGTTGTTTGATCTTGCTGAAAAATAGAAACTTTTGCGCTCACAAAAATAATTCTAATTTTTAACCAGAGCATGATAAAATACCAATTCGTTTTTCAGAAGATTAATATACAAATTTCTCAGGCCTTCCTAACTTTTCAGAACTTTTGAAGTTACAGAAGTATTCAAAATATCCAGATTGCTACAGACTATTCTGTTTTTGACAGATTCTGTTTTCTTTGCGTTGTGTGCTTGTTTTGATGATTCTATGGTTTTCTTTGAAGAGTTTTTGCCATAGAAAATTTGGAATATAGTAAATATAATGCAAGAATAAAATATGAATGAGTTGCAACAGTACTTATAGTAGTGATTTGCTTTCTTATACTAACGGAACTTACGAAGGTTTTGTTGAGTTTTGTGTGATTGAAGTTTTCAAGCTTTGGGTGATGTTACGATGGATGAAGGAATAAGGAGTAAGAAGAGTGTAAGCTTGGGGATGCCCATGGAATCCCAAGCTATTATCCAAAGAGAAGCAAGCAACTAAGCTTGGGTATGCCCCGAGTGGCATCCCCTCTTTCTTCTAACAACCATCGGTATTTTACTCAAAACTATATTTTTATTCGTCACATACTATGAGTTTTGCTTGGAGCATCTTGTATGATTTGAGTCTTTGCTTGTTTTGCCTTTTGTTTTAATTCATGGATCCTTGCTGGACACACCTATTTGAGAGAGCCAAAATTATGCCATGACTTGTTAGAGTTGCTCTCTATGCTTCACTTAAATTTCTATGAGCTATGGAATTGCTCTAGTGCTTCACTTATATCTTTTTGAGCACGGTGTACTTTAGTATTTTTGAAGAATTCTCTCTTGCTTCACTTAGTTTTATTTGAGATTTAGTAAAATTTTCAAGAAATTCTCTCTTGCTTCACTTAAATTAATTTGAGAGAAAGAAATAGTATGCTCATGATCTTCACTTATATTTGTTTGAGCTTATCAAAAGCAACACATGAAAATTAGTCCCAAAGTGATAGATATCCAAGAAGGATATAATAAAAACTTTCATGAAGATCATTGGACAAAATAAACTTGATTCCTTGTAATAGTTTTGAGATATGATGATGTGATATGTGAGTCATGTTGATGAGTAATCGTGCTTTAGTAAGAATATTGGTGTTAAGGTTTGTGATTCCCTATGGAAGCACGAAATTCAATAGTTATGCAATGAAATTACATCCTACTTGTGGTGCAATATTCGGTGTTAATTATTCTTAATGCTCGCTTATGAGATTATTCATTTCTTGGTTGGTCGCTTCTCAATCTTTTGCTAGCCTTCATTTTGCACTTAGTATGATCACTACTTGTGCATCCAAAATCCTTTAAACCAGTTTTGCCACATGAGTCCACTATACCTACCTATATGCGGTATTCTTTTACCGTTCTAAGCAAATTTGTATGTGCCATCTCTATTTTTTAAAATAAATTTCTCTTTTGTGTGCTCGTACCGCTCACGAGGCGGTGAGGGGTGGCCAATATTTTCCATGCTAGATGTGTTACTCTTACGATGAGTGTTTATTCACTTGTCATTGCACGATAGTAAGGCAAAGGTGTTAGGGATGCCCAGTCCTGAAATGAAAAATGAATTACTTTATGTTGTCAAATAATAAATTCCTTGGAAAGTGTTGGTATGGAAGGCACCCATGGATACAGTTAGCCATGGAAAGTGAAAGTATGGTGGAAAAAGGAGTAAATTTTATTTTCTATTTGGGAACCGCCTATGATATATCTAGCATGGAAAGTGTTGGGAGCTGTAAGTCGTTTTCATTGGTGGGAAAAGTATGCCTCTCAAAATGTTTCTTTCTCTCAATTTTTGCTTTGAGCTCTGGCACCTCTACAAATCCCTACTTCCCTCTACGAAGGGCCTTTATTTTACTTTATGCAATTTTTTATTTTTTATCTGAGTCTCCATCTTCTCTTATAAAGCACCAACTAGGGGGCACTATGATCGTACTTGAGCATTAGGTGTAGTTAATATGCGAGTGTGTTTCATGAATGGATCAATGATTAAGCATGATGGGCTAGGGATAACTTACTTTAGCGTTTATATTTTGAAAGACATGGTTGCTTGTTGATATGCTTGAGTATTTAAGTCTCATGTCAAAACTAGACTATTGCTTTGAACCATATAAAAGTCCAAATGTCCATGCTGTAAAAAGAGAATATGAGATGACATGTTAGCTAGCATTCCACATCAAAAATTCTGTTTTTATCATTTACCTACTCGAGGACGAGCATGAATTAAGCTTGGGGATGCTGATACGTCTCCAATGTATCTATAATTTTTTATTGTTCCATGCTGTTATATTATCATTCTTGGATGTTTTATAATCAGTTTATATCATTTTTTACCTATTGACATAGTGCCAAGTGCCGGTTGCTGTTTTTGCATTCTTTTTACATCGCAAGAAATCAATACCAAACGTGATACGTCTCCAATGTATCTATAATTTTTTATTGTTCCATGCTGTTATATTATCAATCTTGGATGTTTTATAATCATTTTATAGTCATTTTCTATCATTTTTTGGTACTAACCTATTGACATAGTGCTAAGTGCCAGTTGCTGTTTTTTTTCATGTTTTTCACATCACAGAAAATCAATACCAAACGGAGTCCAAATGCCACGAAACTTTACGGATATTTTTTATGGATTATAAGACACATAATGGGCCCTGGCTGCGCTTGGGTGGTGCTCCGAGGAGAGCACAACCCACCATGGCGCGCTAGGAGGCCCAAGCGCGCCCTGGTGGGTTGTGCCCACCTCGGGTGCCCCCCAGACCGCCTCTTTGCTCTATAAATACCCCAATATTCCTAAAACCCTAGGGGAGTCGATGAAATATTCATCCAGCCTCCGCAGAGTCCAGAACCACCAGATCCAATCTAGACACCATCTCAGATGGGGTTCACCACCTCCATTGGTGCCTCTCCGATGATGCATGAGTAGTTCTTTGTAGACCTTCGGGTCCGTAGTTAGTAGCTCGATGGCTTCCTCTCTCTCTCTGAATTCTCAATACAATGGTCTCTTGGAGATCCATATGATGTAACTCTCTTGCGTTGTGTTTGTTGGGATCGATGAACTTTGAGTTTATGATCAGATCTATCTTTTTATATCCATGAAAGTATTTGTGTTTCTTTGATCTCTTTTATGCGTGATCTCTTATAGCCTCGTATTTATTCTCCGATATTTGGGTTTTGTTTGGCAAACTTGATCTATTTATCTTGCAATGGGAAGAGGTGCTTTGTAGTGGGTTCGATCTCACGATGCTTGGTCTCAGTGACAGAAAGGGAACTGACACGTATGTATCGTTGCTACTAAGGATAAAACGACGGGGTCTATCTCTACATAGATAGATCTTGTCTACATCATGTCATCGTTCTTATTGCATTACTCCGTTTCTCCATGAACTTAATACACTACACTGCTGCAGGATGCTGCTAACACGACACTACGATCAGAGACCCTCCGACGAAACTGTGTGCGATGCAATAATCGCAAACGATAGTGTAAAAAACCATCAAAAAAGGTGCAAAACGTTTGCGATGACGGATGCATAAAAAACGGTTCATATTTTAGTTGCATGTGCGATTCAGGGCATACAGTTCGGTTCAATTAACCATTTTCGATGAGGAGGAACAAAAGAAATGGGCAGCCAAATGAAGGTGTGTGCGATATACAACATACGGTTCACTCGGATGAATTGTTTGTGATTAGGCAACATAAAAGAAATAGTCAACCAGATCAAGGTGTGTGCGATGTACATCATACAGTTCACTCGGATGAACTATTTGTGATTAGGAAACACAAAAGAAACGGTCAGCCAGATCAAGGTGTGTGCGATATACGACATGCGGTTCACTCGGATGAACTGTTTGCGTCGAGACAAGAGAACAGAAACAGTTCAATATTACAAATACCATAAATATTGCAAGGTTCAGATTCAAAGATTACAACGCCCAAATTCAAACATTGCAAGCTGCGTCATTTCTGAAAAGGGATCAGCCGCTGACAAGTCATGTATGGGTTTGACACAATGACTTCCAATTGCTTTGCCATATGCTCTTCCAATACGAAGTTTGGCATTTTTGGAGGCTCTTCGATTCTGCGGTACCTGCCGGCTCTGATAATCATACCATCCATATTTCCTAATTAAATGCATGTTCAGCCTCAGTACCCTCAGCACCTTTGCTCTGGCAAGAAAGAATCTGGTGAGTGTAATCTCCGGTAAGGTCCCTCGGTAGGAATTCAAAGTAATATTTGAGAGATGAAGATCCAGGCATTCGATGTGATTGTCGTTATAAACATTATCCACCTCTGGGCCTATTATTATCTGCAAAAGAAGAGAACGTGTTAGTGCCTACATGTAGTTTTGAAGACTGCTACACGCCCATTTGGTTTGCAGGATTTGTAAAATGCACCAACGTGCTATCTTCGATCTGGCATGATTAACATGGGCATTTGATTACCATCTAGAAACATGTAGCCTTCTTCACAAGAGGTTGGATTGGATGAAAATTCCCTAAGAAAACTAGTACAGATGAATCCAAAGGAGAAATGCTTATGGACAATTGTAACCATATTGATACGTCTCCAACGTATCTATAATTTTTGATTGTTCCATGCTATTATATTATCTGTTTTGGATATTTAATGGGCTTTAATATGCACTTTTATATTATTTTTGGGACTAACCTATTAACCGAAGGCCCAGCGCAAATTGCTATTTTTTTGCCTATTTCAGTGTTTCGCAGAAAAGGAATATCAAACAGAATCCAAACGGAATGAAACATTCACGAGGATCTTTTTTTGGAACAAACGCAATCCAGGAGACTTGGAGTGGAGGTCAACGAAGCAACGAGGCAGCCACGAAGTAGGGCGGCGCCCCCCCACCCTCGTGGGCCCCTCGTAGCTCCATCGACCTACTTCTTTCGCCTGTATATACTCTTATACCCTGAAAACATCCAGGGGAGCCACGAAACCACTTTTCCACTGCCGCAACCTTCTGTACCCCTGAGATCCCATCCAGGGACCTTTTCCGGCGATCTGCCGGAGGGGGATTCGATCACAGAGGGCTTCTACATCAACAGCATAGCCTCTCCAATGATGTGTGAGTAGTTTACCACAGACCTTCGGGTCCATAGTTATTAGCTAGATGGCTTCTTCTCTCTCTTTGGATCTCAATACAAAGTTTTCCTCGATGTTCTTGGAGATCTATTCGATGTAATTCTTTTTGTGGTGTGTTTGCCGAGATCCGATGAATTGTGGGTTTATGATCAAGTTTATCTATGAACAGTATTTGATTCTTCTCTGAATTCTTATATGCATGATTTGATACCTTTGCAAGTCTCTTCTAATTATCAGTTTGGTTTGGCCTACTAGATTGATCTTTCTTGCAATGGGAGAACTGCTTAGCTTTGGGTTCAATCTTGCGGTGTCCTTTCCCAGTGACAACAGGGGCAGCAAGGCATGCATTGTATTGTTGCCATCGAGGATAAAAAGATAGGGTTATATCATATTTCTTGAGTTTATCCCTCTACATCATGTCATCTTGCCTAATGCGTTACTACGTTCTTATAAACTTAATACTCTAGATGCATGCTGGATAGCGGTCGATGTGTGGAGTAATAGTAGTAGATGCAAAATCGTTTCAGTCTACTTGACACGGACGTGATGCCTATGTTCAATGATCATGCCTAGATATTCTCATAACTATGCGCTTTTCTATCAATTGCTCGGTAGTAATTTGTTCACCCACTGTAATTTATGCTATCTTGAGAGAAGCCACTAGTGAAACCTATGGCCCCCGGGTCTATCTTACATCATATAAGTTTCCGATCTACAATTCTAGTTTACTATTTATTTTGCAATCTTTACTTTTCAATCTATACAACAAAAATACCAAAAATATTGATCTTATTACCTTTATCAGATCTCACTTTTGCCAGTGGCCGTGAAGGGATTGACAACCCCTTTATCGCGTTGGTTGCAAGGTTCTTATTTGTTTGTGCAGGTACTAGGCGATTTGCATGTAGTCTCCTACTAGATTGATACCTTGGTTCTCAAAAACTGAGGGAAATACTTGCGCTACTTTGTTGCATCACCCTTTCCTCTTCTAGTGAAAACCAACGCATGCTCAAGAGGTAGCAAGAAGGATTTCTGGTGCCGTTGTTGGGGGGATCTATGCTCAAGTCAAGACATACCAAGTACCCATCACAAACTCTTATCCCTCGCATTACATTATTTGCCATTTGCCTCTCGTTTTCCTCTCCCCCACTTCACCCTTGCCGTTTTATTCGCACCCTTGCCGTTTTATTCACCCTTTTTCCTTTCGCCTCTTTTCGCTTGCCTCTTGTTTGCTTGTGTGTTGGATTGATTGTTTGTCATGATGGCTCAAGATAACACTAAATTGTGTGACTTTTCCAATTCCAACAATAATGATTTTATTAGCACTCCAATTGCTCCTACTACCGATGCTGAATCTTGTGAAATCAATACCACTTTGTTGAATATTGTTATGAAAGATCAATTTTCTGGCCTTCCTAGTGAAGATGCCGCTACCATCTAAACAGCTTCGTTGATTTGTGTGATATGCAAAAGAAGAAAGATGTGGATAATAATATTGTTAAATTGAAGCTATTTCCGTTTTTGCTTAGAGATCGTGCTAAAACTTGGTTCTCTTCTTTGCCTAAAAATAGTATTGATTCATGGAATAAGTGCAAAGATGCTTTTATCTCTAAGTATTTTCCTCCCGCTAAGATCATCTCTCTTAGAAATGATATTATGAATTTTAAGCAACTTGATCATGAGCATGTTGCAGAAGCTTGGGAGAGGATGAAACTAATGATACGTAATTGCCCTATACATGGTTTGAATTTATGGATGATTATACAAAAAATTTATGCTGGATTGAATTTTGCTTCTAGAAATCTTTTAGATTTGGCCTCAGGAGGCACTTTTATGGAAATCACTTTAGGAGAAGCTACTAAACTCCTAGACAATATTACGGTTAATTATTCGCAATGTCATACGGGAAGATCCACTAGTAAAAAAGTTCATGCTATTGAAGAAATTAATGTTTTGAGTGGAAAGATGGATGAACTTATGAAATTGTTTGCTAATAAGAATGCTTCTTCTGATCCTAATGATATGCCTTTTGTCCACTTTGATTGAGAATAATTGAATCTATGGATGTGAATTTTGTTGGTAGGAGCAATTTTGGTAACAACGCGTATAGAGGAAATTTTTATTCTAGGCCATTCCCTAGTAATTCCTCTAATAGTTACGGAAATTCCTACAACAACTCTTATGGAAATTTTAATAAGATGCCCTCTGATTTTGAGACTAGTGTTAAATAATTTATTAATTCACAAAAGAATTTCAATGCTTTGCTTGAAGAAAAATTGCTTAAGATTGATGAGTTGGCTAGGAACATGGATATAATTTATCTTGATGTTGATTCTTTGAAACTTAGATATATTCCACCTAAGCATGATATCAATGAGTCTCTCAAAGCCATGAGAATTTCCATTGATGAGTGCAAAGAAAGAACCGCTAGGATGCGTGCTAAAAAAGATTGCTTTCTGAAAGTGTGTTCTTCTTGTTTTCATGATAATAATGATGAAGATCTAAAAGTGATTGGTGTGTCTCCTATTAAGTCTTTGTTTGCCAATATGAATCTTTATAAAGATGGGACTGAAGATGAGTCAACTTTAGTTAGAAGGCGTCCCAATGATTCAGAGTTTTTAGATCTTGATGCAAAAATTGGTAAAAGTGGGATTGAAGAGGTCAAAACTTTACATAGCAATAAACCCACAATTTTGGATTTCAAGGAATTTAATTATGATAATTGCTCTTTGATAGATTGTATTTGCTTGTTGCAATCCGTGTTAAATTCTCCTCATGCTTATGATCAAAACAAAGCTTTTACCAAACATATCATTGATGCTTTAATGCAATCTTATGAAGAAAAACTTGAATTAGAAGTTTCTATCCCTAGAAAAATTTATGATGAGTGGGAACCTACTATTAAAATTAAGATTAAATATCATGAATGCTATTCTTTATGTGATTTGGGTTCTAGTGTTTCCACGATTCCAAAAACTTTGTGTGATGTGTTAGGTTTCCGTGAATTTGATGATTGTTCTTTAAATTTGCATCTTGCAGATTCCGCCATTAAGAAACCTATGGGAAGGATTAATGATGTTCTTATTATTGCAAATAGGAATTATGTGCCCGTAGATTTCATTATTCTTGATATAGATTGCAATCCTGCATGTCCTATTATTCTTGGTAGACCTTTCCTTAGAACGATTGGTGCAATTATTGACATGAAAGAAGGAAATATTAGATTCCAATTTCCGTTAAGGAAAGGCATGGAACACTTTCCTAGGAATAAAATTAAATTGCATTATGAATCTATTATGAGATCCACAAATGGATTGCATACCAAACATGGCAATACTTAGATCTATCCTTGCTTTTATGCCTAGGTAGGGGCGTTAAACGATAGCGCTTGTTGGGAGGCAACCCAATTTTATTTTTGTTCCTTGCTTTTTATTGCTGTTTAGTAATAAATAAATTATCTATCCTCTCTTATGATTGTGTTTTTATGTTTTAATTAGTGTTTGTGCCAAGTAAAGCCTTTAGGATCTTCTTGGATGATTGTTATTTGATCTTGTTGAAAAAAACAGAAAGTATGCGCTCACAAGTATAATTTTCATTTTTTTTACTAGAAAGAGATAAAATATCAATTCCATCTTCAGTAGATCAATATAAAAATTATTTAAGATTACCTAATTTGTCAGGATTTTTGGAGTTACAGAAGTATTCAAAACCTACAGATTGCTACAGACTGTTCTGTTTTTGACATATTCTATTTTTCGTGTGTTGTTTGCTTATTTTGATGAATCTATGGCTAGTATGTGGGGTATGAACCATAGAGAAGTTGGAATACAGTAGGTTTAACACCAATATAAATAAATAATGAGTTCATTACAGTACCTTGAAGTGGTGGTTTGTTTTCTTATACTAACGGAGCTCATGAGATTTTCTGTTGAGTTTTGTGTTGTGAAGTTTTCAAGTTTTTGGGTAAAGATTTGATGGATTTTGGAACAAGGAGTGGCAAGAGCCTAAGCTTGGGGATGCCCAAGGCCCCCCAAGGTAAAATTCAAGGACAACCAATAGCCTAAGCTTGGGGATGCTCCGGAAGGCATCCCCTCTTTCGTCTTCATCTATCAGTAACTTTACTTGAGGCTATATTTTTATTCACCACATGATATGTGTTTTGCTTGGAGCGTCTTGTATGATTTGAGTCTTTGATTTTTAGTTTACCACAATCGTCCTTGCTGTACACACCCTTTGGAGACACACACATGAATCGGAATTTATTAGAATACTCTATGTGCTTCACCTATATCTTTTGAGTTTATAGTCATTTTTTAATATCTTTCGAGTTAGATAATTTTGCTCTACTGCTTCACTTATATCTTTTTTGAGCACGGTGGTGGTTTTATTTTATACAAATTATTGATCTCTCATGCTCCACTTATATTATTTTGAGAGTCTTTTAGAACAACATAGTAATTTGCTTTGGTTAAGAAAATAGTCCTAATATGGTAGGCATCCAAGATGGGTATAATAAAAACTTTCATATAGAGTACATTGAATACTATGAGAAGTTTGATACTTGATGATTATTTTGAGATATGAAGATGGTGATATTAGAGTCATGCTAGTTGAGTAGTTGTGAATTTGAGAGATACTTGTGTTAAAGTTTGTGATCCCCGTAGCATGCACATATGGTGAAACGTTATGTGATGAAGTCAGAGCATGATTTATTTTTTGATTGTTTTATGTTAGGTAGCATTCCACATCAAAAATTCTGTTTTTACCATTTACCTACTCGAGGACGAGCAATAATTAAGCTTGGGGATGCTTGATACGTCTCCGACATATCTATAATTTTTATTGTTCCATGCTATTATATTATCTATTTTGGATGTTTAATGGGATTTAATATGCACTTTTATATTACTTTTGGGACCAACCTATTAATCGAAGGCCCAGTGCAAATTGCTGTTTTTGCCTATTTCAGTGTTTCGCAGAAAAGGAATATCAAACGGAATCCAAACGGAATGAAACCTTCGCGAGGATCTTTTTTGGAAGAAACACAGTACAAGAGACTTGGAGTGGAGGTCAAGGAAGCAACGAGGCGGCCACGAGGTAGGGCGGTGCGCCCAGGGGGGGGGGGGAGGGCAGGCGCGCCCCCACCCTCATGGGCCCCTCGTAGCTCCACCGACCTACTTCTTTCACCTATATATACTCTTATACCCTGAAAACATCCAGGGGAGCCACACAACCAATTTTCCACCGATGCAACCTTCTGTACCCGTGAGATCCCATCTGGGATCTTTTCCAGCAATCTGCCGGAGGGGGATTCGATCACGGAGGGCTTCTACATCAACAGCATAGCCTCTCCGATGATGTGTGAGTAGTTTACCATAGACCTTCGGGTCCGTAGTTATTAGCTAGATGGCTTCTTCTCTCTCTTTGGATCTCAATACAAAGTTCTCCTCGATGTTCTTGGAGATCTATTCGATGTAATTATTTTTGCGGTGTGTTTGCCGAGATCCGATGAATTGTGGGTTTATGATCAAGTTTATCTATGAACAATATTTGATTCTTCTCTGAATTATTATATGCATGATTTGATATCTTTGCAAGTCTCTTTGAATTATCAGTTTGGTTTGGCCTACTAGATTGATCTTTCTTGCATGGGAGAAGTGCTTAGCTTTGGGTTCAATCTTGCGGTGTCCTTTCCCAGTGACAGCAGGGGCATAAAGGCACGTATTGTATTGTTGCCATCGAGGATAAAAAGATGGGGTTATATCATATTGCTTGAGTTTATCCCTCTACATCATGTCATCTTGCCTAATACGTTACTCCGTTCTTATGAACTTAATACTCTAGATGCATGCTGGATAATGGTCGATGTGTGGAGTAATAGTAGTGGATGCAGAATCGTTTTGGTCTACTTGACACAGATGTGATGCCTATGTTCAATATCATGCCTAGATATTCTCATAACTATGTGCTTTTCTATCAATTTCTCGGCAGTAATTTGTTCACCCACCGTAATTTATGCTATCTTGAGAGAAGCCACTAGTGAAACCTATGGCCCCTGGGTGTATCTTACATCATATAAGTTTCCGATCTACAATTCTAGTTTACTATTTATTTTGCAATCTTTACTTTTCAATCTATACAACAAAAATACCAAAAATATTTATCTTATTATCTTTATCAGATCTCACTTTTGCAAGTGGCCGTGAAGGGATTGACAACCCCTTTATCGCGTTGGTTGCAAGGTTCTTATTTGTTTGTGTAGGTACTAGGCGATTTGCGTGTAGTCTCCTACTGGATTGATACCTTGGTTCTCAAAAACGGAGGGAAATACTTACGCTACTTTGCCGCATCACCCTTTCCTCTTCAAGGGAAAACCAACGCATGCTCAAGAGGTAGCACATATGAATGAAGCAACCAATATGGGGTGGGGTGTATGTCCTAAAATCCTCCAAAATTCCTTCAGAAATCACAGTACATTGTCATTGTAAACTTGGGAAAAGGTGCAAAAAATTAAACTCCCTTATGGTTAACATTTAACAAGAAAGGAACGTCACCTCAGTATACAGCTTCTTCAGGCACGGAAAGCATCTCAGGCAACTGACAACTTGGTCCAGGTTGGGGCCGGCAGATTCTAGTGCCAACACCTTCACTGTGCCCAGAGTCTGGGTGAAGATTCGCTAGATGACAGACGGACATACATCTTCAAAACTAGAAATAACGTTGATATCAAGAAGGAGTATAAGGCGACTGTTGTACCTGAAAGTTGTAGTATTTGACAGACGAGTAGCCCACCACTTTCAATTTCGGCGCAGAAATGACATTGATTCTTGTTGGACCTTGTTGATCAACTACAAGTAATCTCTCAAGTGAAGGTGTGTCCTGGATGACCATATTGTGGTCCACCTTTTGTGATCTCTCGTTGCAGCACCAACAACACACATAAATAGTCTAGAGAGTCCTGGAGGTGATGTGCAAGGTACTCGACCAATTCATCGCCTGAAGATGAAGGAACTCGAGTGCAGTACAGCCACGGAGCAGGCGCTCCATGTGATCCTTTGGGCCGCCGACGGCAATGACCTCGAGGTGCTTCAGTCGTGGTAGAAAAAGAGCGGGCACGTCATTAATGGGGGGGATGGCAGTCCATGAACTTGGCGAGGCGCAGCGTGGGCGCGAAGCGGAGCGCAGACATTGGCAGCAAGCACATATTCTCATCATTAAAACTGAGCTTCTCGAGCTGATCTATGGCGGGGGATCGGAACCACTCGTCAAGCTTGGTTTGGCCCTTGCCATTGGAACGAAACTTGCCCATGATAAGGCCTTTGATTGGGCCATGGTGACTGCCGAGGATCTGGGATAATGCATCCAAGCTTTGGCGATAGCCATGGCAGAGCTTGTGGGCGTCGAGGAGGTCGACTGGGGTGAGGAGCCATAGGGGGCGCCACCGCTGAGAAAGGGCGGCTGTCCTCGCCCGATATTAGATTGTGAGGAGGGATATGATGACTATCAACATATCATCGATGAGGTTGTTGATGATGTCTAGGCCTGCTGGAGTCGCTTGCGGTTCTTTCTCGACCCGCCTCTGCTTGTTGGTAGCCTCGTTCTCCACCTTGTCGGCGGCGACGGAAACCTCTGCCTCCATATTCACACCGTGCTCCGGTGCTTCAACAGCCCCATCGTCGCCACTACCTCCGATGGGGCGCTTCGGCGGCATCCTCGTACACTGGCAGCTTTGAGGACTCAGAGCGGCGTCGAGGATGCGGGCGGAGAGAGAGAGGAATTGTGTGTGTGTGTTGAGGATGGGTGGTGCGGCCGCTCGGCGCCGCCATTAATATAGACCAGTGGGAGCGAGGCAGGCGGCGGTCCAAGGCTGTCTCGCTTCCCGGTGAGAACGTCTGCTTAATCTCTAGTATGAATGAAATCTATGCTTAATTACTGAATTTTAGTTGCAAAAAATAGATAGTTCTATTGATGTTTAGCTGCACATTTTGACAAATCGCAGTGTCTCTTGGCTTAGCGCCGAAGTCTGGCTTTAATTTGCATACCGTAATCTGAACCATTTGCGTTGAAGAGATGCACAGATCCCGCGTTGAACAGCTTGTACGCTTCCCGGTGAGCCTGCACACCGGACTGCGCTCGCACGCCTCCTGTTCAGTCAAGCAGCTGTCCACACGGCACCTCCTATAGCCATTAAAACCAAGACACATGGCGTCACGTGAATGGTTAACAGAACGCACACGGTTTGAATTATACAAACGTTTGAGATATTAAAGTGGCAGCTATTTTCTCAAAATGCCTTTGTTGGCTGTCATTATTCGAGTGCGCCTTCTCTCAAAATGGACACGAACAATACCACAGCATGTCGGGTGCCATTCCATGATAGCATGCCAAGTTTCATGAATTTCATACGAGTTTTGGATTTACTAGAATTTAAAAACAGGTTTCTCAATGTTTTGCCAGCAATCAACGGTGCCCTAGTGTTTGAAATTCATTCACATTTCTTGCATGGGACCTAAGCATGCACCCAAGGACACAAATTTGATTTTTAAACCAATTTATATGCACTGGAGCATGTGCATGTAGTTCAAATTTGAATTATGCGCATAAATGCATTGAAAACTCGGTTAATGCATAAAAATGTCCAAACGAACCCCGAAAAATCACAAAAATTGACACAACACTCCTGTTGTTCTATGTTGACAGGAGAAAAAAATTTGAAAGCAATAAGAGGCAATGGTTATTGTTTCGTCCCCAAAGGTGGGACGTTCCCTATCGAACCATCATGCTTGTTGTGAGAAGCTCTGGTTTGTGAGAAGCTTATACCCAAACCTGTCCTAAATGGGACAAAAAAATTACCACGACATGTTGATGCCGCTCCATGATACCATGCCAAGTTTCATGAATTTCAGATGAGTTTTGGATTTACTAGAATTTAAATACCAGGTATCTCAATGTTTTGCCGGCAATCAACGGTGCCCTGGTGTTTGAAATTCATTCCCATTTCTTGCATGGGACCTAAGCATGCACCCAAGGACAAAGATTTGTTTTTTCAACCAATTTATATGCACTGGAGCATGTGCATGTAGTTCAAATTTGAATTATGCACATAAATGCATTGAAAACTCAGTTAATGCATAAAAATGTCCAAACGAACCCCGAAAAATCACAAAAATTGACACAACACTCCTGTTGTTCTATGTTCACACAAGAAAAAAATTGAAAGCAATAAGAGGCAATGGATATTGTTTCGTCCCCAAAGGTGGGACGTTCCTTGTCGAAACCATCATGCTTGTTGTGAGAAGCTCTGGTTTGTGAGAAGCTTATACCCAAACCTGCCCAAATGGGACAAAGAATTTACCACGGCATGTTGATGCCGCTCCATGATAGCATGCCAAGTTTCATGAATTTTAGACAAGTTTTGGATTTACTAGAATTTAAATATCAGGTATCTCAATGTTTGCGGCCGAGTGACGGTGGCAGGGTGTTTGACATTCATTCCCATTTCTTGCATGGGACCTAAGCATGAACCCAAGGACAAAGATTTGATTTTTCAACCAATTTATATGCACTGGAGCATGTGCATGTAGTTCAAATTTGATTATGCACATAAATGCATTGAAAACTCACTTAATGCATAAAAATGTCCAAACGAACCCCGAAAAATCACAAAAAATAACACAACACTCCTGTTGTTCTATGTTGACATGAGAAAAATTATGAATGCAATAAGAGGCAATGGATATCGTTTCGTCTCCAAAGGTGGGGCGCTCCCTACCGAAACCATCATGCTTGTTGTGAGAAGCTCTGGTTTATGAGAAGCATATACCCAAATCTGCCCCAAATGGGACAAAAAATTTACCACGGCATGTTGATGCCGCTCCATTATAGCATGCCAAGTTTCATGAATTTCAGATGAGTTTTGAATTTACTAGAATTTAAAAACAAGGTATCTCAAAGTTTGCGGCTGAGTGACGGTGGCAGGGTGTTTGACATTCATTCCCATTTCTTGCATGGGACCTAAGCATGCACCCAAGGACAAAGATTTGTTTTTCGACCAATTTGTATGCACTGGAGCATGTGCATGTAGTTCAAATTTGAATTATGCACATAAATGCATTGAAAACTCACTTAATGCATAAAATTGTCCAAACGAACCCCGAAAAATAAAAAAATTACACAACACTCCTGTTGTTCTATGTTGACACGAGAAAAAAATTGAAAGCAATAAAAGGCAATGGATATCGTTTCGTCCCCAAAGGTGGGGCGTTCCCTACCGAAACCATCATGCTTGTTTTGAGAAGCTCTGGTTTATGAGAAGCATATACCCAAACCTGCCCCAAATGGGACAAAAAATTTGCCACGTCATGTTGATGCCGCTCCATGAGAGCATGCCAAGTTTCATGAATTTCAGACGAGTTTTGGATTTACTAGAATTTAAAAACCAGGTATCTCAATGTTTGTGGCCGAGTGACGGTGGCAGGGTGTTTGACATTCCTTCCCATTTCTTGCATGGGACCTAAGCATGCACCCAAGGACAAAGATTTGATTTTTCAACCAATCTATATGCATTGGAGCATGTGCATGTAGTTCAAATTTGGATTATGCACATAAATCCATTGAAAACTCACTTAATGCATAAAAATGTCCAAATGAACCCAGAATAATTCCAATTCTTTTATGACACACATATAGTTGCATGTTCACTGCAGATAAAAGGTCTAGCAATTCAAACACCGTCCATGGCCGCTGTGACCCCATTATATAATTCAAATCAAGACGAAAAATCAAGTAGATCCCACACAGTTTATTATAATCAACCGTGTGAGATGCAACACAAAATATCTTGGAGCACTGTCGGAGTAAGGGACAACGGCTACAGTCCACAACCCACTCTGAATAAGGGACCGTGTCTGATGACACTTTGCACGCCAGTTTTTTCGCTGAAGGATTCCAAATTTTCGGCTTCCGCGGAAATATCTACCTCCCTGCCCCCCTCCCCCTTACCAAAAGCCACATTTCCCTTGCTTCCGCCTTCCTTTCCAAGTTCAAACCTTTACTCCTTGCTTGCAGCGCCGCCTCCTCGCCGGCGACCCTCCTTCACGCTGCTCGACCTCGCCTATCTAGGCAGGTAATCCACACCTGACCCCATCCTCCTCCTTCCACATCCCACATGCCCCGACCGCTGGCGCGAGCACGACACCTTCCACCAAAATCACCGACCCCTCCACCAAATAAGCGACGACCTAAGCCATGGTGCACACACTATAGCCAGGATCTCAAGGATCATTTGGCAGCGGAGAAGCAAATTGCGGTCGCACACGCAGATGAGGTCGCGATGGCTGCCATTCGTGCCGACCCCCAGATCTTGGAGGAGCACCTCGCTGTCGAGGCCACCATTGATGCCTCACGCCCCGACGCCGCGACGCGGTTGGCTGCTTTAAATGATAGTTCGTGGCGTTTTCTTGAGGCTACCGTTGGTGCCTTCGACAAAGACTACGAGGTGTATTCTTAGCGTGCACGTGCTTACCTCATCTCGAGAGCCAGCAGGTTGGTGCCCGGAGCGGTTCAGGCAACTCACCACTACAACAAGGGCACCCACGATGTGGAGGGCTCGCCCTCTTCCATGTTCAAGGAGCCAATCATCATCAATATCTCCGACAATGATGAGTAGCTTGTCTTATTAGCTCACTATAAGGACCCATGTTCAGTTTGCTAGCTACTGCCTTTCCTTAACAAATTCTAGTGAATTGTGCTATCTACTTTTACCATGCAATCTTCTACTATAGTGTATATGTTCTATATGTCGTGTAATGTGGTGTTCAGTTAACTGCTTCGTTTAATTCCGCAAATGTGATGTTCAATTCTTCAGGGTGCAATATTTCTAATTTGTTAAGCATGCTTGGTTTGGCTAACTGTCTGATCTTCTATTACGAGTATGTTATATTGTGCAATGTGGTGCTCAGTTAACGTTTGGTTCATTTGTCGTGGTATTTAATTAACTGTTTTGTTCAATTCTGCAATGCGATGTTCAATTGTTGTGGCTGCATTCTGTTATTGTATACCATGTGAGAAATAAATCAAATTTGGCTGTACTAAATACATGAGAAATCAAATACAATTGCTATATTTCCAAGTTGTTAAGCATGCTTGGTTTGGTTAACTGTCTGATCTTCTATTAGGAGTATGTTATATTGTGCAATGTGGTGCTTAGTTAGTGTTTGGTTCATTTGTTGTGGTGTTTAGTTAACATCTTGGTTCAATTCTGCAATGAGATGTTCAATTGTAGTGGCTGCCTTCTGTTATTGTATACCATGTGAGGAATAAATAAAATTTGGCTATACTAAATACATGAGAAACAAATTCAATTGCTATATTTCCAAGTTGTTAAGCATGCTTGGTTTTGTTAACTGCCTGATCTTCTATTAGGAGTATGTTATATTGTGCAATATGGTGCTCAGTTAACGTTTGGTTCATTTGTTGTGGTGTTTAGTTAACTCCTTGGTTCAGTTCTACAATGCGATGTTCAATTGTTGTGGCTACATTCTGTTATTGTATACCATGTGAGGAATAAATTGAATTTGGCTGCACTTAATACATGAGAAATATATACAAGTGCTATATTTCCTAGTTCTTAATCATGCTTGGTTTGGATAAATGGGTTTTCCATGTGGCCTAAATTAATCTGATGAATCTGCAATGTGCTTATTTATCATCAACATATTTTACTGATAGCATGCGAACCCTTACTTAACCTGATGACTAACTACCTTATATGTGTTGCAGGAAAACAATGGGAAGCACCGTGGTTTACAAGATGGTACTAACTATTATACCTTGCCTTTTTTTATTCCTTTGCCCCATTTCCAATACAGAGAAGATATTTATGCACATCCTTGTTTTCAGGGTTCACTGATGATTACCTCGCAAACCACCTCTTTGGTCAGGAGGCGAGGAAAGTTTTCATACAACACCCACGGTTCAATATTGAAGTGTTCCTGAAGAGGTGAAAGGATGGACGGTCAATCATCCACAGGCACTGGCCTAAAGTTGCAATGACCTTCAACATGAATGAAGGCTCAATATTTGCCTTCCGCTTGAGCAGTTTTCCAGATGAGATGCATCTCTCTATGTACCGTCTATGATCCTAATTTCGAAAGGTTCTAGGTGTTGCATTTGAAACTTGCTGCTGGTGCAGTTGTGTAATGGGGTAGCTAAGTGCTGAAGCTATATCATGTTGTACTTCGATGTATTTCAATTATGAAATCCTGCTTCCTTAATATGGAAATGGAATATATTATGTGCTTAATATGAATGTCAATTAGATTAGTAAATGAATTATTAATAATAGGGAAATTAGCCTGCTAATTGGCCAATTAGCTTGCTAATTGGGTTTTCCTATTGCAAATGGTTATTGAGAAAACACCGCGGCCGATGACCTCAGGCAACACACACAGTTTCTAGGAATAAACCGTGTTGGATCAATGAACAATCACACACAACATTCTCTTGAAATCTGTTTGCGTTATGCCACCTTGCGCAAATGTTTTCCTTGGAGTGACTATGTGGGATGTATATACGAAAGGAAACGCTTAGTAGTGACTGACTGTGTGGGATGTACTTATGACCGGAAATGATTTCGCCTGTATAATTGTATTTTTTTGAGCACTACTATACGTATTTCTGTATTTGAGTGCTCGCCGGTCGCACACGACCTCATTTTGCCGAGCGTGTGTGCCAGGAGGGCATATCCCTGACGGTTTCTGGGTCATGTGGGAAGGATCCCCCTATTGCCCACACTCACTAGGTGATGGTTCTGAACGCCGTCGTGGAAAGGGGTTAAAAACCGTTTGTATAGTACCGACGTGTACCAGTGCTAGATGCATGCTGGATAGCGGTCGATGTGTGGACTAATAGTAGTAGATGCAGGCAAGAGTCGGTCTACTAATCTTGGACGTGATGCCTATGTAATGATCATTACCTGGATATCATCATGATTATTTGAAGTTCTATCAATTTCCCAACAGTAATTTGTTCACCCAACGTTTGCTATTTTTCTTGAGAGAAGCCACTAGTGAAACCTACGGCTCCCGGCTCTCTTTCTCATATTATTTGCCTTTGCGATCTATTTTCCTTTGCTTTTATTTTCAGATCTATTAAACTAAAAACACAAAATACCTTATTGCAATCTATTCTTATTTATTTTATTTGGCGTTCAATCTATCAATCTACTACAATTTATCTCATGTCCGTTTGCCTATCTTGAGGCGCCGTACCCGGAAGGGATTGACAACCCCTTTAACACGTCGGGTTACGAGGATTTGTTATCTGTGTGCAGGTGTTGTTTACGTTGTGTTGCTTGGTTCTCCTACTAGTTCGATAACCTTGGTTTCACATTTGAGGGAAATACCTACTGCTGCTGTGCTGCATCATCCCTTCCTCTTTGGGGGAATACCGACGTAGCTTCAAGCCGCATCACAATGCAGCGAAACTTTTTGTGGATTTTTATGGACCAGAAGACATCTAGTGGGCCGAAGAAGCACCTGGGGGTGCTTCGAGGGGAGCACAAACCACCAGGGCATGCCTGGAGGCCCAGGCGCGCCCTGATGACCCACAAGTATAGGGGATCTATCGTAGTCCTTTCGATAAGTAAGAGTGTCGAACCCAACGAGGAGCAGAAGGAAATGATAAGCAATTTTCAGTAAGGTATTCTCTGCAAGCACTGAAATTATCGGTAATAGATAGTTTTGTGATAAGGTAATTTGTAACAGATAACAAGTAATGAAAGTAAATAAGGTGTAGCAAGATGGCCCAATCCTTTTTGTAGCAAAGGACAAGCCTGGACAAACTCTTATATAAAGGAAAGCGCTCCCGAGGACCAATGGGAATTATCGTCAAGCTAGTTTTCATCACGCTCATATGATTCACGTTCGGTACTTTGATAATTTGATATGTGGGTGGACTGGTGCTTGGGTACTGCCCTTCCTTGGACAAGCATCCCACTTATGATTTACCCCTATTGCAACCATCCGCGACTACAACAGAAGTATTAAGGTAAACCTAACCATAGCATGAAACATATGGATCCAAATCAGCCCCTTACGAAGCAACTCATAAACTAGGGTTTAAGATTCTGTCACTCTAGTAACCCATCATCTACTTATTACTTCCCAATGCCTTCCCCTAGGCCCAAAAAATGGTGAAGTGTCATGTAGTCGACGTTCACATGACACCACTAGAGGAAAGACAACATACATCTCATCAAAATATCGAACGAATACCAAATTCACATAAACAGTTATAACAAGACTTCTCCCATGTCCTCAGGAACAAACGTAACTACACACAAATAATATTCATGTTCATAATTAGAGGGGTATTAATATGCATAAAGGATCTGAACATATGATCTTCCACCGAATAAACCAACTAGCATCAACTACAAGGAGTAATCAACACTACTAGCAACCCACAGGTACAAATCTGAGGCTTTGGGACAAAGATTGGATACAAGAGATGAACTAGGGTTTGAGATGAGATGGTGCTGGTGAAGATGTTGATGGAGATGACCCCCTTCCGATGAGAGGATCGATGGTGATGATTTCCCCCTCCCGGAGGGAAGTTTCCCCGGCAGAAC
Organism: Triticum urartu; assembly: GCF_056163025.1. NCBI lineage: Eukaryota > Viridiplantae > Streptophyta > Magnoliopsida > Poales > Poaceae > Triticum > Triticum urartu. The sequence continues at coordinate 482,633,562 of NC_141873.1, read as the reverse complement.
AGCTCCGTCGGAGCCCTAGATTGGTTCCGCCTCGTGGCGGCGGAGTTTCGTCCCATGAGCTAGCTTATGATTTTTTTCTCCACGAAAGACCTCATATAGCATAAGATGGGCATCAGAGGGCTGCCAGGGGGCCCACAAGGCAGGGGGCGCGCCCAGGGGGTAGGGCGCGCCCCCCACCCTCATGGATGGTGGGTGGCCCCCCCTCTGGTACTTCTTTCACCCAATATTTTTTATATATTCTGAAACTTGCTCCCGTGAAGTTTCAGGACTTTTGGAGTTGTGCAGAATAGGTCTCTAATATTTGCTCCTTTTCCAGCCCAGAATTCCAGCTGCCGACATTCTCCCTCTTCATGTAAACCTTGTAAAATAAGAGAGAATAGGCATAAGTATTGTGACATAATGTGTAATAACAGCCCATAATGCAATAAATATCGATATAAAAGCATGATGCAAAATGGACGTATCAACTCCCCCAAGCTTAGACCTCGCTTGTCCTCAAGCGAAAGCCGATATCGAAAAATATGTCCACATGTTTAGAGATAGAGGTGTCGATAAAATAAAATACGGACATGAGGGCATCATGATCATTCTTAGGACAACAACATATATAAATATTGTCATATGACTTGTTATGCTAAAGTAACAACTCATTCACAATTTCAAGTATGAATCAGAAACTTCATCGAGAACCAACAAACTATAATCTCAGTCAGTGAAGCAATTGCAATTTATCATAACATAGGAAAGAGTCAATATAAGAGCTTTTCAGCAAGTCCACATACTCAACCATCATTTAGTCTTTCACAATTGCTAACACTCACACAATATTTATGGGTACGAAGTTTTGATCCGACACAGAGAAAGATAGGGGATTATAGTTTTGCCTCCCAACCTTTTACCTCAAGGGTAATGTCAACAATAATAGTTCATGACAACTCACATCCAATTAGCTATATATATCTGGATCTTTTCAACACATTGTGCTTGCCAAAGGATAAAATGTAAAAAGGAAAGGTGAAGATCACCATGACTCTTATATGAAGTAATAGACAAGAATAAAAGATAGGCCCTTCACAGAGGGAAGCAGAGGTTTTCACGTGCTTTTATGGTTGGATGCACAAAATCTTAATGCGAAAGAACATCACTTTATATTGCCACTTGTGATATGGACCTTTATTATGCAGCCCGTCACTTTTATTTCTTCCACATCACAAGATCGTATAAAGCTTATTTTCTCCACACTAATAAATCATACATATTTAGAGAGCAATTTTTATTGCTTGCAACGATGACAACTTACTTGAAAGATCTTACTCAATCCATAGGTAGATATGGTGGACTCTCATGGCAAAACTGGGTTTAAGGATATTTGGAAGCACAAGTACTATCTCTACTTGGTGCAAAGAATTTGGCTAGCATGAGAGGGAAAGGCAAGCTCAACATGTTGGATGATCCATGATAATATAATTTATTTCAGATGTAAGAAAACATAACCCATTACGTTGTCTTCCTTTTCCAACGTCAACTCTTTAGGATGTCATATTTTAATGAGTGCTCACAATCATAAAAGATGTCCAAGATAGTATATTTATATGTGAAAACCTCTCTTTCTTTATTACTTCCTATTAATTGCAACGATGACCAAAACTATGGTTCTCAACTCTCAACAATTTTTATTCATCATACTCTTTATATGTGAAGTCATTACTCTCCATAAGATCCATATGATCTCTTTATTTCTTTTTATTCTTTCTCTTTTATTTAATTCCCTCAAGATCATAGCAAGATAATCAAGCCCTTGACTCAACACTAATCTTTATTATATATAGCTCACGGACTCGATTACATAGAAGGATCATAAAGAAAAACTCAAGACTAGATCATACTAAAAATTTATTCTACTAGATCAAGATATTACCAAAAGGATCGAACTAAGAAAAATGGTAAAGATAAAAGTGCGATGATGATACGATACCGAGGCACTTGAAGACGCCATGGCAATCTAGATCTGTCAGAAAAACAGCTCGAAACAAAGGCAGAGGATATTTGCATGATACGGTGGTCAAAACCTTCGGGAGATTATATAATGAATTTTTACCGACCAAAAGAAGTATCGTGCAAGAAAACAGAGTCCGGGGGGCACACGAGGTGCCCACGAGGCAGGGGCGCGCCCTCCACCCTCGTGGAAGCCTCGTGTCCTTCCCGAACTGCTTCTTATTTTGCTATTTTCTTAAATATTCCAAAGCGGAGAAAAAATGCTATTAGAACTATTTTGTAGTCGGTTTACTTACCGTACCTCATACCTACTCCTTTTCGGAATCTGAACCGTTCTGGAAAGTGTCCCTTATGTATTCCTCCGGGGTTACAGTTTCAATAACATTAGTTTCAACATTTATGGGAATACCTGAGATATAATGTTTGATTCTTTGACCATTCACCACCCTCGGATTTGTGCCTTCGAAGTTGTTGATTTTTATGGCACCGGAACGATAGACCTCCTCGATGACGTAAGTACCTTCCCATTTTGAGAGGAGTTTTCCTTCAAAAAATCTTAAACGAGAGTTGTATAACAATACATAATCACCTACATTAAACTCACGTTTTCGTATCCTTTTGTCATGCCATGTTTTAACTTTTTCTTTAAATAGGTTGACATTTTCATAGGCCTGGGTTCTCCATTCATCAAGTGCGCTAATGTCAAATAATCTCTTCTCACCGGCAAGTTTGAAATCATAATTGAGCTCTTTAATGGCCCAATTTGCCTTATGTTCTAGTTCGAGAGGTAAGTGACATGCTTTTCCATAAACCATCATATACGGAGACATACCCATAAGATTTTTATATGCAGTTCTATAAGCCCATAATGCATCATCAAGTTTCTTGGACCAATTCTTTCTAGATCTATTGACATTCTTTTGCAAAATTAATTTAAGCTCTCTATTACTCAACTCTACTTGACCACTAGATTGTGGGTGGTATGGAGATGCAATTCTATGATTTACATCATACTTAGAAAGCATTTTATGAAAGGCGCCATGAATAAAATGTGAACCACCATCAGTCATTAAATATCTAGGGACTCCAAACCTTGGAAAAACAACTTCTTTAAGCATCTTAATAGAGGTGTTATGATCAGCACTACTAGTTGGAATAGCTTCTACCCACTTAGTAACGTAATCAAAAACAACTAAAATATGTGTATACCCATTAGAGGAAGGAAACGGTCCCATATAATCAAAGCCCCAGACATCAAATGGTTCAATAACAAGTGAATAATTCATAGGCATTTCTTGACGTCTACTAATATTACCAATTCTTTGACATTCATCACAAGACAAGACAAACTTACGGGCATCTTTGAAGAGAGTAGGCCAATAAAACCCGGATTGCAATACCTAATGTGAAGTTCTATCTCCAGCATGGTGTCCTCCATAAGCCTCGGAGTGACACTTGCGTAGGATCTGTTCCTGTTCATTCTCAGGTACACAACGTCTAATAACACCATATACTCCTTGTTTATAAAGGTGTGGGTCATTGATACGTCTCCAACGTATCTATAATTTTTTATTGTTCCATGCTATTATATTATCTGTTTTGGATGATAACGGGCTTTATTTTACACTTTTATATTATTTTTGGGACTAACCTATTAACTGGAGGCCCAACCCAAATTGCCGTTTTTTGCCTATTTCAGTGTTTCGCAGAAAAGGAATATCAAACGGAGTGCAAACGGAATGAAACCTTCAGGAGCGTGATTTTTGGAACAAACGTGATCCAGGGGACTTGGAGTGGACGTCAAGAAACAATCCAGGAGGCCACGAGGCAGGGGGCACGCCTACCCCCCTGGGCGTGCCCTCCACCCTCGTGGGCCCCTCGTTGCTCCACCGACCTACTTCTTCCTCCTATATATATATTCATATACCCCGCAAACATCCAGGAGCACCACAAAACCCTATTTCCACCGCCGCAACCTTCTGTACCCAAGAGATCCCATCTTGAGGCCTTTTCCGGAGCTCCGCCGGAGGGGGCATTGATCATGGAGGGCCTCTACATCAACTTCATGGCCCCTCCGATGATGTGTGAGTATTTTACCTCAGACCTTCGGGTCCATAGCTAGTAGCTAGATGGCTTCTTCTCTCTCTTTGGATCTCAATACAAAGTTCTCCTCAATTCTCTTGGAGATCTATTCGATGTAATCTTGTTTTGCGGTGTGTTTGTCGAGATCCGATGAATTGTGGGTTTACGATCATGTTTATCTATGAACAATATTTGAATCTTCTCTGAATTCTTTTATGCATGATTGGTTATCTTTGCAAGTCTCTTCGAATTATCAGTTTGGTTTGGCCTACTAGATTGATCTTTCTTGCAATGGGAGAAGTGCTTAGCTTTGGGTTCAATCTTGCGGTGCTCGATCCCAGTGACAAAAAGGGAAACGACACATATTGTATTGTTGCCATCGAGGATAAAAAGATGGGATTTATATCATATTGCATGAGTTTATCCCTCTACATCATGTCATCTTGCTTAAGGCGTTACTCTGTTCTTATGAACTTAATAATCTAGATGCATGCCGGATAGCAGTCGATGTGTGGAGTAATAGTAGTAGATCCAAGCAGGAGTCGGTCTACTTGTCACCTACATGATGCCTATATACATGATCATACCTAGATATTCTCATAATTATTCGCTTTTCTATCAATTGCTCAACAGTAATTTGTTCACCCACCGTAATACTTATGCTATCTTGAGAGAAGCCACTAGTGAAACCTATGGCCCCGGGTCTATTTTCCATCATACAAGTTTCTAATCTATTTTATTTTGCAATCTTTACTTTCAATCTGTATCATAAAAATACCAAAAATATTTATCTTATTGTTATCATCTCTATCAGATCCCACTCTTGCAAGTGGCCGTGAAGGGATTGACAACCCCTTTATCGCGTTGGTTGCGAGGTTCTTATTTGTTTGTGTAGGTACAGGGTGACTTGCGCGTGGTCTCCTATTGGATTGATACCTTGGTTCTCAAAAACTGAGGGAAATACTTACGCTGCTTTGCTGCATCGCCCTTTCCTCTTCAAGGGAAAACCAACGCATTGCTCAAGAGGTAGCAAGAAGGATTTCTGGCGCCGTTGCCGGGGAGATCTATGCCAAGTCAAGACATACCAAGTACCCATCACAACTCTTACCCTTCGCATTACATTATTTGCCATTTGCCTCTCATTTTCCACTCCTCCACTTCACCCATGCCGTTTTATTCGCCCTCTTTTCCGTTCCCCTTCTCCTTTTCAATTTGCCTCTTTTGCTTCTTTGCTTGTTTGCTTGTGTGTTGGGTTTCTTGTTTGTCATGATGACTCAAGATAATACTAAATCGTGTGACTTTTCCAATACCAACAATAATGATTTTATTAGCACTCCGATTGCTCCTCTTACCGACGCTGAATCTTGTGAAATTAATACTGCTTTGCTGGATCTTGTCATGAAAGATCCGTTTTCTAGCCTTCCTACCGAAGATGCCGTTACCCATCTAAACAACTTTGTGGATTTGTGTGATATGCAAAAGAAGAGAGATGTGGATAATGATATTATTAAACTTAAGCTATTTCCGTTTTCGCTTAGAGATCGTGCTAAAGCTTGGTTTTCGTCTTTGCCTAAAAATAGTATTGATTCATGGAATAAGTGCAAAGATGCTTTTATCTCTAAATATTTTCCTCCCGCTAAGATCATCTCTCTTAGAAACAATATTATGAATTTTAAGCAACTTTATCATGAGCATGTTGCACAATCTTGGGAGAGGATGAAATTAATGATACGTAATTGCCCTACACATGGTTTGAATTTATGGATGATTATACAAAAATTTTATGCCGGATTAAATTTTGCTTCTAGAAATCTTTTAGATTCGGCCGCGGGAGGAACTTTTATGGAAATCACTTTAGGAGAAGCTACTAAACTCCTAGATAATATTATGGTTAATTATTCTCAATGGCACACCGAAAGATCTACTAGTAAAAAATTTCATGCGATTGAAGAGATTAATGTTTTGAGTGGAAAGATGGATGAACATATGAAATTGTTTTCTAATAAGAGTGCTCCTACTGATCCTAATGATATTCCTTTTTCTACTTTGATTTAGAATAATAATGAAACTATGGATGTGAATTTTGTTGGTAGGAACAATTTTGGTAACAACGCGTATAGAGGTAATTTTAATTCTAGGCCGTTTCCTAGTAATTCCTCTAATAATTATGGTAATTCCTACAACAATTCTTATGGAAATTATAATAAGATGCCCTCTGATTTTGAATCTAGCATTAAAGAATTTATTAGTGCGCAAAAGAGTTTCAATGCGTTGATTGAAGAAAAAATCCTTAAGATTGATGACTTGGCTAGGAACGTGGATAGAATTTCTCTTGATGTTGATTATTTGAAACTTAGATCTATTCCACATAAGCATAATGTCAATGAGTCTCTCAAAGCCATGAGAATTTCCATTGATGAGTGCAAAGAAAGAACCGCTAGGATGCGTGCTAAGAAAGATTGCTTTGTGAAGGCGTGTTCTTCTAGTTTTCATGCTAATAAAGATGAAGATATAAAATTGATTGATGTGTCCCCTATTAAATCTTTGTTTTTAAATATGAATCTTGATAATTATGGGACTGGATATGAGTCAACTTTATTTAGAAGGTGTCCCAAAAATTCGGAGTTTTTAGATCTTGATGCAAAAATTGATAAAAGTGGGATTGGAGAGGTCAAAACTTTAGATAGCAACGAACCCAATATCTTGGATTTCAAGGAATTTAATTATGATAATTGATCTTTGATAGATTGTATTTCCTTGTTGCAACCTGTGCTAAATTCTCATCATGCTTATAGTCAAAATAAAGCTTTTACTAAACATATTGTTGATGCTTTGATGCAATCTTATGAAGAAAAACTTGAGTTGGAAGTTTCTATCCCTAGAAAACTTTATGATGAGTGGGAGCCTACAATTAAAATAAAAATTAAAGATCATGAATGCTATGCTTTGTGTGATTTGGGTGCTAGTGTTTCCACGATCCCAAAAACTTTGTGTGATTTGCTAGGTTTCCGTGAATTTGATGATTGTTCTTTAAACTTACACCTTGCGGATTCCACTATAAGAAACCTATGGGAAAGATTAATGATGTTCTTATTGTTGCAAATAGGAATTATGTGCCTGTAGACTTCATTGTTCTTGATATAGATTGCAATCCTTCATGTCCTATTATTCTTGGTAGACCTTTCCTTAGAACGATTGGTGCCATTATTGATATGAAGGAAGGGAATATTAGATTCCAATTTCTATTAAGGAAAGGCATGGAAAACTTCCCTAGAAAGAAAATTAAATTACCTTATGAATCTATTATGAGAGCCACTTATGGATTGCCTACCAAAGATGGCAATACCTAGATCTATCTTCGCTTTTATGCCTAGCTAGGGGCGTTAAACGATAGTGCTTGTTGGAGGCAACCCAATTTTATTTTTATTCCTAGATTTTTGATAATGTTTAGTAATAAATAATTTATCTAGACTCTGTTTTGGTTGTGTTTTTGTGTTTAATTAGTGTTTGTGCCAAGTAGAACCGTTGGGAAGACTTGGGGAAAGTCTTTTTGATCTTGCTGTAAAAAACAGAAACTTTAGCACTCACGAGAATTGCTGCCATTTTTTATTGGAGAGTGATATTTAGTTAATTCCTTTTGCATATGATTAATAGATAAATTCCTCACGTCCAGAAATTTATTTTAGAATTTTTGGGGTTCCAAAAGTTTTCGTTAGTTACAGATTACTACATACTGTTCTGTTTTTGACAGATTCTGTTTTTTGTGTGTTGTTTGCTTATTTTGATGAATCTATGGCTAGTAATGAAGTTTATAAACCATAGAGAAGTTGGAATACAGTAGGTTTAACACCAATATAAATAAAGAATGAGTTCATTACAGTACCTTGAAGTGGTGTTTTGTTTTCTTTCGCTAACGGAGCTCACGAGATTTTCTGTTAAGTTTTGTGTTGTGAAGTTTTCGAGTTTTGGATAAAGATTTGATGGATTATGGAACAAGGAGTGGCAAGAGCCTAAGCTTGGGGATGCCCAAGGCACCCCAAGGTAAAATCCAAGGACACCAAAAGGCCTAAGCTTGGGGATGCCCCAGAAGGCATCCCCTCTTTTGTCTTCGTTCATCGGTAACTTTACTTGGAGCTATATTTTTATTCGCCAAATGATATGTGTTTTGCTTGGAACGTCTTGTATGATTTGAGTATTTTCTTTTTAATTTACCACAATCATCCTTGTTGTACACACCTTTTGAGAGTGACACACATGAATTGGAATTTATTAGAATACTATATGTGCTTCACTTATATCTTTTGAGGTATATAGTTTTTGCTCTAGGGCTTCACTTATATCTTTTAGAGCACGGTGGTGGTTTTATTTTATAGAAATAATTGATCTCTCATGCCTGACTTATATAATTTTGAGAGTCCTTTAGAACAACATGGCAATTTGCTTTTAGGCATAATAAAAACTTTCATATAAGTGCATTGAATACTAAGAGAAGTTTGATACTTGATGATTGTTTTGAGATATGGAGATAATGATATCAAAGTTGTGCTAGTTGCGTAGTTGTGAATTTGAGGAATACTTGTGTTGAAGTTTGCAAGTCCCGTAGCATGCACGTATGGTAAACGTTGTGTAACAAATTTGAAACATGAGGTGTTATTTGATTGTCTTCCTTATGAGTGGCGGTCGGGGACGAGCGATGGTCTTTTCGTACCAATCTATCCCCCTAGGAGCATGCACATAATACTTGGTTTTTGATGACTTGTAGATTTTTGCAACAAGTATGTGAGTTCTTTATGACTAATGTTGAGTCCATGGATTATACGCACTCTCACCCTTCCATCGTTTCTAGCCTCTTCGGTACCGTGCATTGCCCTTTCTCACCTTGAGAGTTGGTGCAAACTTTGCCGGTGCATCCAAACCCCATGATACGATACACTCTATGACACATAAACCTCCTTATATCTTCCTCAAAACTGCCACCATACCTACCTATTATGACATTTCCATAGCCATTCCGAGATATATTGCCATGCAACTTTCCATCTTTCCGTTTATTATGACACACATCATCATTGTCATATTGCCTTGCATGATCATGTAGTGGACATCGTATTTGTGGCAAAGCCACCGTTCATAATTCTTTCATACATGCCACTCATGAGTCATTGCACATCCCGGTACACCGCCGGAGACATTCATATAGAGTCATACCTTGTTCTAGTATCGAGTTGTAATCATCGAGTTGTAAGTAAATAGAAGTGTGATGATCATCATTAATAGAGCATTTTCCCAAAAAAAGATAAAGGCCAAAAAAGGCTCAAAAAAATAAAAATAAAAAGGGGCAATGCTACTATCCTTTTTCCACACTTGTGCTTCAAAGTAGCACCATGATCTTTATGATAGAGAGTCTCTTGTTTTGTCATTTTCATATACTAGTGGGAATTTTTCATTATAGAACTTGGCTTGTATATTCCAACAATGGGCCTCCTCAAGTGCCCTAGTTCTTCGTGAGCAAGCAAGTTGGATGCACACCCACTTAGTTTCTTTTGTTGAGATTTCATGCATTTATAGCTCTAGTGCATCCGTTGCATGGCAATCCCTACTCCTTGCATTGACATCAATTGATGGGCATCTTCCTAGCCCATTGATTAGCCGCGTCAATGTCAGACTTTCTCGTTTTTTGTCTTCTCCACATAACCCCCTTCATTATATTCTATTCCACCCATAGTGCTATATCCATGGCTCATGCTCATGTATTGCGTGAAAGTTGAAAAAAGTTTGAGATTACTAAAGTATGAAACAATTGCTTGTCTTGTCATCGGGGTTGTGCATGATGAGAGCATTTTGTGTGACGAAAATGGAGCATGACCAAACTATATGATTTTGTAGGGATGAACTTTCTTTGGCCATGTTATTTTGAGAAGACATGATTGCTTAGTTAGTATGCTTGAAGTATTATTATTTTTCTGTCAGTATTACACTTTTATCTTGAATCTTTCGGATCTGAACATTCATGCCACAATAAAGAAAATTACATTGAGAAATATGTTAGGAAGCATTCCACATCAAAAATTCTGTTTTTATCATTTACCTACTCGAGGACGAGCAGGAATTAAGCTCGGGGATGCTTGATACGTCTCCAACGTATCTATAATTTTTGATTGTTCCATGCTATTATATTATCTGTTTTGGATGATAATGGGCTTTATTTTACACTTTTATATTATTTTTGGGACTAACCTATTAACTAGAGGCCCAACCCAAATTGATGTTTTTGCCTATTTCAGTGTTTCGCAGAAAAGGAATATCAAATGAAGTCCAAATGGAATGAAACCTTCGGGAGCGTGATTTTTGGAACAAACATGATCCATGGGACTTGGAGTGGATGTCAAGAAACAATCGAGGAGGCCACGAGGCAGGGGGGCGCGCCTACCCCCCTGGGCGTGCCCTCCACCCTCGTGGCCCCCTCGTTGCTCCACCGACCTACTTCTTCCTCCTATATATATTCATATACCCCGCAAACATCCAGGAGCACCACGAAACCCTATTTCCACCGCCGCAACCTTCTGTACCCAAGAGATCCCATCTTGGGACTTTTTCTGGAGCTCCGCCAGAGGGGGCATTGATCACGGAGGGCCCCTACATCAACTCCATGGCCCCTCCGATGATGTGTGAGTAGTTTACCTCAGACCTTCGGGTCCATAGCTAGTAGCTAGATGGCTTCTTCTCTCTCTTTGGATCTCAATACAAAGTTCTCCTCGATTCTCTTGGAGATCTATTCGATGTAATCTTGTTTTGCGTTGTGTTTGTCGAGATCCGATGAATTGTGGGTTTATGATCAAGTTTATCTATGAAAAATATTTGAATCTTCTCTGAATTCTTTTATGTATATTTGGTTATCTTTGCAAGTCTCTTCGAATTATCAGTTTGGTTTGGCCTACTAGATTGATCTTTCTTGTAATTGGAGAAGTGCTTAGCTTTGGGTTCAATCTTGCGGTGCTCGATCCTAGTGACAGAAAGGGAAACGACACATATTGTATTGTTGCCACCGAGGATAAAAAGATGGGGTTTATATCATATTGCATGAGTGAGGGAGTCCTGGATTATGGGGTCTCCGGACAGCCGGACTATCTCCATTGGCCGGACTGTTAGACTATGAAGATACAATATTGAATACTTCGTCTCGTGCCCGGATGGGACTCTACTTGGCGTGGAAGGCAAGCTAGGCAATACGAATATGGATATCTCCTCCTTTGTAACCGACCTTGTGTAACCCTAACCCTCTCCGGTGTCTATATAAACCGAAGGGTTTTAGTCCGTAGGACATACAATCACAACATACAATCATACCATAGGCTAGCTTCTAGGGTTTAGCCTCTCTGATCTCGTGGTAGATCTACTCTTGTACTACCCATATCATCAATATTAATCAAGCAGGACGTAGGGTTTTACCTCCATCAAGAGGGCCCGAACCTGGGTAAAACATTGTGTCCCCTGCCTCCTGTTACCATCCGGCCTAGACACATAGTTCGGGACCCCCTACCCGAGATCCGCCAGCTTGATGGATCCTACTATCATCGATAGCGATGCGGTCCAGGGTGAGACTTTTCTCCCCGGACAGATCTTCGTATTCGGCGGCTTTGCGCTGCAGGCTAATTCGCTTGGCCATCTGGAGCAGATTGAAAGCTACGCCCCTGGCCGTCAGGTCAGAATTGGAAGTTTGAACTACACGGCCGACATCCGCGGAGACTTGATCTTCAACGGATTCGAGCCACAGCTGGGCGCGCCGCATTGTCGCGATGGGTATGACCTAGCTCTGCTGCCGAACAGTACCCCAAAGGCCGCGCTCGCATCAGCTCCGACCCTTAGCTCGGAGCCAACTGCGCCAATCGAGGACGGGTGGTTAGACACCGCCTCAGGGGCTGTAGTCTCAACGGCGGTCGAGCCGAACACCAGCATAACCCTCTGCGCAGCCCGTGACTCCAAGGTGCCGGACTCTTTTTCTGACTCCGAACCGCCCGTGCCCCTGCCAATCGAATCCGATTGGGCGCCGATCATGAAATTCACCGCCGCGGATATCTTTCAGCACTCGCCCTTCGGCGACATTCTGAATTCACTAAAGTCTCTCTCTTTGTCAGGAGAGCCCTGGCCGGACTATGGCCAACAGGATTGGGATGCGGACGACGAAGAAATTCGACGCCCACCCACCACCCACTTTGTAGCCACTGTCGATGATTTAACCGACATGCTCGACTTCGACTCCGAAGACATCGATGGTATGGACGACGATGTAGAAGACAAACATGAACCAGCGCCTATAGGGCACTGCAAAGCCACCTCATCATATGACATATACATGGTGGATACACCCAACGAAGGCAATGGCGACGAGATAGCGGAGGATGACCCCTCCAAGAAGCAACCCAAGCGCCGACTTCAGCAGCGCCGCTCTAAGTCCCGCCAAAGCAAAAGTGGTGATACCGGCACAGGAGATAATAACACTCCGGGTAGTGCCGAAGACAACAAGAATCCCCTCCAGCAAGATTTAGAGTAGGAGGATGAAGGGGCCAGCTCTCCTGAGAGAGCGGCAGTCGGAGAGGAGGACGATGACAATTACATGCTCCCCTCCGAAGACGAGGCAAGCCTCGGCGACGGTGAATTCGCCGTACCAGAGGATCCCGTCGAACAAGAGCGCTTCAAGCGCCGGCTTATGGCCACGGCAAATAGCCTGAAGAAAAAGAAGCAACAGCTTCAAGCTGATCAAGATCTGCTAGCTGACAGATGGACTGAAGTCCTCGCGGCCGAGGAATATAAACTCGAGCACCCCTCCAAGAACTACCCAAAGTGCAGGTTACTACCCCGACTGGAGGAAGAAGCATATGATATGGCTGAGCGGCCACGAGAGGCATTCCAGCCAAAAGCTCAGCCTCCACCCCGACGCCATTCAAATAAAAAGGCATGGGGAGATACGGCAGACCCGCGAGACATGTTGGAGGACAAAGCAAAGCATGCAAGATCGATCTACGGATCACGACGGCGCACCACTCTGCGAGACGATAAACGTCACGCCGGATACAGTAAAAGCAAATCCGGCCGGGCCGAACACAACGGGCAAGACCCATTCGAGCTGCGTCGCGATATAGCCCAATACAGAGGCGCCACACACCCCTTATGCTTCACAGACGAAGTAATGGAACATCAATTCCCAGAAGGTTTCAAACCTGTAAATATCGAATCATACGACGGCACAACAGATCCCGCAGTATGGATTGAGGATTTCCTCCTCCACATCCACATGGCCCGCGGTGATGACTTACACGCCATCAAATACCTCCCACTAAAGCTCAAAGGACCAGCGCGACATTGGCTTAACAACTTGCTAGCGGACTCCATTAGCTGTTGGGAAGATCTGGAAGCCGCATTCCTCGACAACTTTCAGGGCACCTATGTGCGACCACCAGACGCCGATGACTTGAGCCACATAATTCAGCAGCCAGAAGAGTCGGCCAGGCAATTCTGGACTCGGTTTCTTACAAAGAAAAATCAAATCGTCGACTGTCCGGATGCGGAGGCCTTAGCGGCTTTCAAGCACAACATCCGAGACGAGTGGCTAGCCCGGCACCTTGGTCAGGAAAAGCCGAAATCTATGGCAGCTCTCACGACGCTCATGACCCGCTTTTGTGCGGGAGAAGACAGCTGGCTGGCTCGCAGTAATAACATATCAAAGAACCATGGTACCTCAGATACCAAGGACGGCAATAGCAGGTCATATCGCAACAAACATAAGCGCCACATTAACAGCGAAAATACTGAGGATATGGCAGTCAATGCTGGATTCAAAGGCTCTAAACCCGGTCAGCGGAAAAAGCCATTCAAACAAAGTACGTCGGGTCCGTCCAGCTTGGACCGTATACTCGATCGCTCGTGTCAAATACATGGCACCCCAGACAAGCCAGCCAATCACACCAACAGGGATTGTTGGGTGTTCAAGCAGGCCGGCAAGTTAATTGCCGAAAACAAGGACAAGGAGCCGCATAGCGAGGACGAGGAGGAGCCCCGGCAGCCGCACACTGGAGGATAGCAGAGGTTTCCCCCACAAGTGCGGACAGTGAATATGATATACGCAACCCACTTCCCCAAGACGGAGCGGAAGCGTGCGCTCAGGGACGTATATGCGCTGGAGCCAGTCGCCCCAAAATTCAACCCTTGGTCCTCCTGTCCGATCACCTTCGATCGCAGGGACCACCCCACTAGTATCCGTCATGGCGGATTCGCCGCACTGGTCCTAGACCCAATCATTGACAGATTTCACCTCACTCGAGTCCTTATGGATGGCGGCAGCAGCCTGAACCTGCTTTATCAGGACACAGTGCGCAAAATGGGTATAGACCCCTTAAGGATCAAACCCACAAAAACGACCTTTAAGGGCGTCATTCCAGGTGTAGAGGCCCATTGCACAGGCTCAATTACACTGGAAGTGGTCTTCGGATCCCCGGATAACTTCCGAAGCGAAGAGTTAATCTTCGATATAGTCCCGTTCCGCAGTGGTTATCATGCGCTGCTCGGGCGAACCACATTTGCTAGATTCAATGTGGTACCGCATTATGCATACCTCAAGCTCAAGATGCCAGGACCTCGCAGAGTTATTACAGTCAATGGAAACACAGAGCGCTCTCTCCGAACAGAGGAGCACACTGCAGCCCTTGCAGCAGAAGCGCAAAACAGCCTTTCAAGGCAATCCACCAGTTCGGCATTTCAAAACCCGGACACCTTGAAGCGCGCTCGGAGCAGCCGACAAATAGATCGCCTGGCGCAATCTGAGCTTGCGTAGCAATGCGGCCCCCACCCCAGTCCCAGCCAAATGGCGAAACTCGTGCCACGCATACATAATTACGCATTAAAAATACCATGGGCACATGTGGGGAGGGGGGCACAACTGCGGCACGCCCCACGACGTGGCTTAAACTGCACTAGGGGCTTCCTGTTTGGTTATTTTTTTCAGGACCTTAAACTCTGGAAACACTGTCCGGCAGCACTATCGCCGAACACATGATGCAGCAACCAAGGAGGCAGACAGCTACGTAATACCATGAAATTCCCAGGTTGATTACAGTAACGAGCGAAATATTCGATTTAATATCATTCCTCAGCTCACCCTTGGAAGGGACATAGTCCTACTCTTTGCTTATCGCACTATCTGTATCACTCTGCTTTAACACAATTTTTTAATAAACAATGCATGACATTACGACTATTATTGCATTCTTGTTATATATATATGTGTGTTCATTAACGACGCCTTGCAACCGTACACTTTGGTACGGCCAATACACCAGGGGCTTACGTACCCCACAATATGGTGTGAAAAGTCCGAACACTTTCACAAGTGCGGCACCCCGAACTTATAGCATTATATGCATCAGCTCCGAATCATGTCTTTGGTCAAATGTTGGGTTTGCCCGGCTCCTATGTTTTGGTACCTTACGTTCCGCTCTATCGGCTAAGGTAGCGCTAGGAGAACTACTGCGATTGTGCCCCGGTTCTGCCGGGCTTAGCACCTCAGTAGAGAAAGCTAAAACTAACTGTCATGATAAGGTGAGAGACTGGTCGCTGTTCGGCGAGGTTTTTCGAGTCCCTAAAGACTTATGCCGCTTAGGGAGAGGGGCCGGCCCTGTCCGGCTTACAGGCGTGTATCGCGCCCCAGATTCGGCCTTCCGAATACCCGGGGCTTCGCTGAAATTTAAAATTATTGAATTCTATGGCTAAGTGAGAGTGATAAAGCATTATTAGTCCGGTTGCCTTGTTCGTTGTGCTGATCACCTCCCTCGAAGGACCCAAATATGGGAACAAGAGTGCTCAGGTTTATCCCGAACACCCCAGCACTCGTGGCATGGGGGCAGAAGCCGAGGACTAGCCATCTCTCAGATTGGATAAACAGCCAAATAGAAGGTAATATTTTAAATTCAAACAAGCGTTGCATAGCGCATATGAAACAAGTTTTCATAAATACAGGATAAAACAAGCAAGTCTCATTCAAATATTACATCTCTTGAACACTCATCCGCGATAAGACGGGCACCCGGCAGAACACCCTCGTAGTACATCTCGGGGTGGCGATGCTCCTTGCCCTCCGGCGGCCCCTCCTTGATCAGCTTCACGGCGTCTAGCTTGACCCACTGCAATTTCACACGGGCGAAAGCCCGGCGTGCACCTTCAATGCAGACAGATCGCTTGATGACCTCCAGCCATGGGCAGGCATCCACAAGCCGTCTCACCAGGCCGAAGAAGCTGTTCAGAAGGGTGTCGCCAGGCCACAACCGGACTATAAAGCTCTTCATGGCCCGATCGGCCGCCTTATGTAGCTCGACCATCTGCTTCAGCTGGTCACTCATTGGCACCGGGTGTTCGGCCTCAGCATACTGAGACCAGAACAGCTTCTCCGTTGAGCTTCCATCCTCGTCCTGGTAAAATTGTGCGGCATCAGACACACTGCGAGGCAAATCTGCGAATGCTCCTGAAGAGCTCCGGATCCGGGTAAGTAATCGGTAATTTACTTTTACATGCTTGCTTTGCATATAGAAAGCCTTACCTGCCACTATCTTCTTCATCGCGTCGATCTCTTGGAGGGCCTTTTGTGCTTCGGCCTTGGCACTTTTTACACTCTCGAGGGCCGCGGCAAGCTCAGACTCCCGTGTCTTTGAGTCAAGCTCCAACACCTCGTGCTTTGCCACAAGAGCCTGGTGTCAGAGTAATTGGACACGGATACCCCGAAGATGACGAGACAAGAATTCAAGACATCGGGGCTAGCAAAGCCCCTCAGTCCAACTACCTGGCCGGCGGCCGACTACTGGCTGCCGACTGCTCCACCAGGCCGACTACTGGTTGCCGACTGCTCCACCAGGCCGACTGCTCCACCAGGCCGATTGCTGGCTGCCGACTGCTCCACCAGGCCGACTGCTGGCTGCCGACTGCTCCACCAGGCCGACTGCTGGCTGCCGACTGCTCCACCAGGCCGACTGCTGGCTAACGACTGCTCCATCAGGCCGACTGCTGGCTGCCGACTGCTCCACCAGGCCGACTGCTGGCTGCCGACTGCTCCACCAGGCCGACTGCTGGCTGCCGACTGCTCCACCAGGCCGACTGCTGGCTGCCGACTGCTCCACCAGGCCGGCTGCCCGAAGTCAACTGCAGCCTGACGCGACCCTGACGTGAAGGCCGTACCCGGCACTGTTCACATGTCACCCCAGCCATCATGTACAGTGTCACTTGTCCCCTGGCACTATTTATGAAGTGACCCAAGGGACAAGCATGACACCCCACCATACCCCCTTGCTCCCATACCACACATAGCTTAGATAGTAAGCTAGCTCCACACTATATATATCCATCCATCCACTGATACATGCACACACGCATGAGCATACACATGCTCACGGCCATGAGCCATGAGCATGGCCGACCACTAGAGCATGCCACATACATGCATATATGAAACCAGATGCCTGTGGCACTGCTTTCAGATACAGCTCCAGGAGCAACTCTGTACCAGATATACTCAGACATGCAGGAGTAGGGGTGTTATCTCTCCGGAGAGCCCCGAACCTGGGTAAACTAGCGCGTGCTACTCGCATACCCGTCCCTGGATATTCCGGCAGCAGTCTTGCCCTCACATGAAGCCATCTTGGGGCATATGTCGTCTTGCACCCCCCATGAGAATACCATGACATTTGACGCCCACCGTGGGGCGGTACTATGCTACCGCGCTGCTGCTGGTTTCGCAGTCCGGGCGGGACCCTTTTTTCTTCATCGCCTCGGCCGCGGCGTCGTGCCGTCTCTCCGGTAGCGCTCAGGGGCTCGACATCGACCTGCCCCCAGAGCGGCCGCGAGGGGTGGCGCGTCCTCGCCGTCGGCCTCTTCGTCATCACCACCGCAACGCTGCCGTCCGTCTGCGCGCACGCCGCGCCTGGCCTCGCTTCGGTCGGCCGCGTTCATCCACGCGCCGCTCGCGTATGCTCCCCTCGGCGCTG
This sequence comes from Triticum urartu, assembly GCF_056163025.1. Classification (NCBI taxonomy): domain Eukaryota; kingdom Viridiplantae; phylum Streptophyta; class Magnoliopsida; order Poales; family Poaceae; genus Triticum; species Triticum urartu. The sequence goes on along the minus strand of NC_141873.1, from coordinate 482,615,461 downwards.
CGCCTTGTTCCGGCCGGAATGAGCGCTGGCTCCTCCATATACTATCTATGCAAGCTAGCTAGATGCGAGTCAAACCGTGGTCAAACCATAGCCATACACTATCCATACATCGCCCAGATAATGGCGTGGTTTATTGCTAACTTCTACGCTGCACTGCACCTCCATATACAACACCTATGCGCGTATATTGGGCAGCGCTGCTGTGCCTCGCCCTGGCTCTCCTTTACCCGCACGCGCTAGATCCTCCCACGCGCACGGGCCTCTGCCTTGAACTCCCGGCCGCGCCAGTACGCCGTTGTCATGACCCCGCGCTGCCCCGGCCACTTCGCTGGCTCCAGCCAGCCAGAGGCTTGTGTCTGCGGGCGCCGCTCGGTCCGAGTCTGTCGGCCGCACCACGGAGCCCCGGCTCCCGCGCCTTGCGCCCTGGCCGGCTGCGCCCCGCACCCCAGCACCGACTGCTGTTGTGGCGTTATCATCCGCCTACGAAGCCCAGTGTCGCGCTTGCTGCCTCCTCCGCCGTCTCCGCGCGCAGCGCCGAGTCTGGCTCCTCCCGCGTCGCTGCGCCCAGTCCGGCTCCTCGCGCCCTGCTCCGGCTCCTCCCGCGCTGCTGCGCCGGGTCCGGCTCCTCGCGCCCCGCTCTGGCTTCTCCCGCGCTGCTGCGCTGGGTACGACTCCTCTCGAGCCGTCTGCCGGATCGCCACGCTCGTTCGGCCGCCCTGCGCGGTCGTCTGTGGCGTGCCTCGCACCCCGTCCAGCCACCTCCGCCCGTGGCCGGTAGCTCTGCTTCCGCAGGGTCCTCCCACAACCCGGACGGCCGGCTCCGCCGCCTGCCTTCCCCGCCAACCCGGACGGTGCCATCTCTGCCGCAACCCGGACGGCTCTGGCCCCAGCCAGCTTTGGGTTGCCTCCCCAAGTCCGGCCAACTCCGCCTGCCGCCTGCACGCCGGGTCAGCTCGCCGTTCGTTGAAATCGCCCGCGCCTAGTTGCCGGGTCACTGACGCGTCCACCTCCGCCTCACGACCGTGGCCGATCCTCGCCTTCTCGGCCTCTGACTCGCTGTGCCAAGCCGCCTCTGCTACCCGGCCACACACGACCCAACATCTTCGCGCCCGCCGACTGGTTCCCGTTTGACTGCGGCTCCCCGCCGCCTCCCCGCGCCGGCTCGGCCACGCGCATCCGCGTCCGACTCCGCCTGAGGCCGCCTGCGCCTCCGCGCATCGTGCCGACTCCCCTGCCGTGCCTCTGGACGACCGGGTCGCGCGCCTCCGCTGCCGGCTCCCGGGTCGGGCGCCGTGTCCGGCTGTGACACGCACGCCCCTGCCGGGTCCCGCTCCAGCCGCCTGATGAGACCAGTGCCTGAAGAAAAGAAGCAGTGACCGGCTAAAAAAAAGAAAGAAAAAAAAGAGAAAACAAGATATATATGCATGCATGCATGGCCGGTTGCACGGCCACATGCACGGCCGAGTGCGTGGCCGGCAGCAGCTACGTGCATGGCCGGCTGCGCGGACTCCGTCAGCTGCTCCAGCCGCCTGCCCATGTCGCCACTCGGCCAACTGGCTCGCCGCCGGCTGAGGGGCCCGTTCGGCTGGCCCCGCTTCGCAACCTGGCCGGTCAAGCCCGATCGGCTGGACCCTCCTCGAGCACCCGAATCTCGGGGGCTACACCCAGCGGGTGCGCTGACGCGCCCCCACGAAGAAGAAGACAAGGTAGTTGCCGGAAGATCCGGCCCGACTGCTCAGCAGTCGGCCCGAATCTCGGGGGCTACACCTAGTGGGTGCGCTGGCGCGCCCCCACGGAAGATTGCAGACAAGAGAAGAGTTTTGTCTGGCTGTCAGCAGCCGGCAGAAAAGAAAAAAGAAGAAAAAGGGCGTTGCAAGATGCCTCGCCGCCTGGCCGGCCGAGCCTGACCGGCCGGGACCCCGCTTCGAGCACCTGGAGGCTCGAAGGCTACACCCAGTGCGTACGCCGGCGCGCTCCGCGAGCGCCGAGCCGTGCCAGCTGTCTTCGACAACGACCGCGGCTACAAGAAAATCAATGTGAGCTCCTCACCCGCATATTTTTTGCACCACGCAAGCACGGATAACCCCGAGCAAAGCTCGGGGGCTGTCTCCGCATTTCATTATAGTTGCATCACTGTTCGCCCCGGCGCCAGCCAGAGTTGGCCTGGGGGCTGACCGCTTGGCCTGAGACGTTAGATCCCGTAGATGGCTTAGTACCGTGCGCGGTACCAAAGGCCCAGTCTTAGTCACAGACTGCAGAGCGGCTGTCCGACTAGCAAGAGTGAGCGCTGGAGGCCACCCACGCGAAAAACGTCCGGAAGAAAAACGGATCGGGCGATCCGGCTGTTTCCTTTACAAGTATCTACTCGGTTGAATCTGCTCCCAGACTCTGAGTACTGTACACTCCACTTCGCGGCCCACTCTCAGCCACAGACCGCAGAGCGGCTGTCCGGCAAAGCAAGAGCACAAGCCAAAAAGCGGAGGGAACACGAAAAAGATTATGGGGGCTCGGACGAAACCGAGTCGGCACCCACCGCATAAAACTTGCAATGCTAAAAGCAAACATTTGATATATCTGCGTGGACTAACTTTGTCTTTTTCATGTTCATTTCCATGAACACTCGCCAAAAAATCTCCGCCCAACTTTGCCAAGTTGCCCGAAGGCTTTGGGGCTACTGTCGGAGTAATTGGACACGGATACCCCGAAGACGGCGAGACAAGAATTCAAGACATCGGGGCTAGCAAAGCCCCTCAGTCCAACTACCTGGCCGGTGGCCGACTGCTGGCTGCCGACTGCTCCACCAGGCCGACTGCTCCACCAGGCCGACTGCTGGCTGCCGACTGCTCCACCAGGCCGACTGCTGCCTGCCGACTGCTCCACCAGGCCGACTGCTCCACCAGGCCGACTGCTGGCTGCCGACTACTCCACCAGGCCGACTGCTGGCTGCCGACTGCTCCACCAGGTCGACTGCTGGCTGCCGACTGCTCCACCACGCCGGCTGCTGGCTGCCGACTGCTCCACCAGGCCGACTGCTGGCTGCCGACTGCTGGCTGCTGACTGCTCCATCAGGCCAACTGCTGGCTGCCGACTGCTCCACTAGGACGACTGCTGGCTGCCGACTGCTCCACCAGGCCGACTGCTGGCTGCAGACTCCACCAGGCCGGCTGCCCGAAGTCAACTGCAGCCTGACGCGACCTCGACGTGACGGGCGTACCCGGCACTGTTCACATGTCACCCCAGCCATCATGTACAGTGTCACTTGTCCCCTGGCACTATTTATGAAGTGACCCAAGGGACAAGCATGACACCCCACCATACCCCCTTGCTCCCATACCACACATAGCTTAGATAGTAAGCTAGCTCCACACTATATATATCCATCCATCCACTGATACATGCACACACGCATGAGCATACACATGCTCACGGCCATGAGCCATGAGCATGGCCGGCCACTAGAGCATGCCACATACATGCATATATGAAACCAGATGCCTGTGGCACTGCTTTCAGATACAGCTCCGGGAGCAACTCTGTACCAGATATACCAGATATACTCAGACATGCAGGAGTAGGGGTGTTATCTCTCCGGAGAGCCCCGAACCTGGGTAAACTAGTGCGTGCTACTCGCATACCCGTCCCTGGATATTCCGGCAGCAGTCTTGCCCTCACACAAAGCCACCTTGTGGCATATGTCATCTTGCACCCCCCGTGAGAATACCACGACACCTGGAGCTCTTGCTGCACCTCGCCCACCCGAGCCTCGTTCTTCTCTCGCTCAGTGCGCTCCTTGGCCGCTTTATCTTCAGCCTTGGTTAGCGCTTGCTTCAGGGTCGCCACCTCAGTCGTGGCCCCTGGCAAACATACGATGATCCTGTCATTTTGCAATCGCGTCCTCTTTTATATATACATATCTATAGACATGGTATTACTTACCCTTGTTCTCCTTGAGCTGCCTCTTGGCAAGGCCGAGCTCTTTCCTGGACCCCTCGAGGTCCTGCTTCAGTACGGCGACCTCCGCAGTCAGTGCGGCGGACGCCAGCAGTGAAGCCTGCATATGCATATTGACACACTTATATTAGACTCCTGCGATATTATTTGATCCTCTGTTTGGCTTTTCTTTGTGAACACCGAACAAAGCATCAGGGGCTACTATCTATGCGGTAATATTTCTACTACATTTTAAAACACTTACCTCGAAGCCTGTTAGAAGGCTGGCACAGGCTTCAGTCAATCCGCTCTTGGCGGACTGAACCTTCTGGATCACCGCACTCATGATAGTGCGGTGGTCCTCGTCGATGGAAGCGCTGCGAAGCGCTTCCAGCAGACTGTCCGGCGCCTTTGGATGGACAGAGGTCACCAGCACAAGCATCTTGCCCCTCTTAGAAGGAGGCCGCCTGCCCAAGCCCGGAACCGCTGGAGGGTCCGGCGCGGTGTTCGGCTGAGGGCCGAACTCGGAGCTCTCAGGGGCCCCGTCCCCTCGGCTCCCGGAGTCCAGAAGGTCGCCTTGAGGCGTCTCCGGGACTATCTCCCCTCGATCCGGTGCCTGTTGAGACAACACCTCGGCGTCGTCAGTAGGATGAGGGGAGGCGGCGGTCGGGATTGGATTGCTATCCATGTCCGACGAGCCCAGGGAGCCGTCCGATGATACATCGATGCTGGTTCGCGGCGGCCTGCATAATCATGTTTGGCGTTAGGGAAAGCAGTGCGACAAAGGAATTATATGAGTTACCCTGGTATCCGAATACTTACGATCTCCCCGGGGGCTTGGACCGGGGCAACCACTCGTCTTCGCCCTCGTCGGCGGCAATGGAACTGTCCGGAAGGAGAGTCCTACCCTTATTGGACCCTTCGGCCTCCCCAGTTGGGGCAGCCTTCCTTTTCTTGTCTCCCCCGCCTGGAGGGGGAGCATCTTCTTCTTCCTCCTCGTCTTCGGGGGAGGAGTGAGCCGCAGAGTTATTGGACGATGAGTCCGATAACACCTGGCGCCGGGAACTCTTTCGGGTTCCCTTGGCATTCTAGGTCTTCTCTGGCACCTTGTAAGGAGCCGGAGTCAGCACCTCCGTCAGGAGAGCGCTCGCAGTGTCTTCGGGCAAAGGGGCTGGACAGTTAATCTGCCCCGACATCTCCACCCAGTCCTATCAAAGGCAGGGAGATTAGACCCCGCGCATAATTAAGCTAGGGAAAATAAATGACCTACGGGGTATTGAACTCACCGGACGCGCTAGGCGCTTTGCGCTTAGTCCGCGGTCCTCGGCAAGAGAAGGGGGGACCTCGGCGCCCATGAACAGCACCTTCCAGACGTCCTTGTGCGTCGTATCGAAGAGCTCGCTCAGAGTCCGGTGCTGGGCCGGGTCGAACTCCCACAAGGTAAAATCCCGTTGTTAACACGGGAGGGTCCGGCGGATGAGCATAACTTGGACTATGTTGACAAGCTTGAGCTTCTTGCTCGCCATGCTCCGGATACATTTCTGGAATCCATCCAGCTCCACCGATGAACCCCATGACAAGCCCTTCTCTTTCTAGGAAGTGAGCCGTGTTGGGAATCCGGATCGAAACTCAGGGGCTGCCGCCCATTTGGCGTCGCGCGGCTCGGTGATGTAGAACCACGCCCATTGCCATCACTTTATTGTCTCCACGAAGGAGCCTTCGAGCCATATGATGTTGGGCATTTTGCGCACCATGGCTCCGCCGCATTCTGCTTGTTGGCCTTGTACTACCTTCGGCTTGATATTGAAGGTCTTTAACCACAGGCCGAAGTGGGGCCGGATGCGGAGGAAAGCCTCACACACGACGATGAACGCCGAAATGTTGAGGATGAAGTTCGGGGCCAGATCATGAAAGTCCAGCCCATAGTAGAACATGAGACCACAAACGAATGGATGGAGGGGAAACCCTAGTCCGCGGAGGAAGTGGTGAAGGAAAACTACCCTCTCGTAAGGTTCCGGGGTAGGGACGATCTGCCCCGCAGCGGGCAGCCGATGCGCGATGTTCGCGACTAAGTATCCAGCTCCGCGCAGCTTCTTGATGTCTCCCTCCATGATGGAGGAGACCATCCACCTGCCTCCCGCTCCAGACATGGTTGGAGAAGGTTGAGGTGGGAAGTGTGGACTTGGGCCCTAGAGCTCGAGTGTGCGAAAACGGATGATCAAGGAGGAAGAAGGCGTGGATAGAAAGTGAAGGAAATATGCCCTAGAGGCAATAATAAAGTTACTATTTATTTCCTTATATCATGATAAATGTTTATTATTCATGCTAGAATTGTATTAACCGGAAACATAATACATGTGTGAATACATAGACAAACATAGTGTCACTAGTATGCCTCTACTTGACTAGCTCGTTGATCGAAGATGGTTAAGTTTCCTAGCCATAGACATGAGTTGTCATTTGATTAACAGAATCACATCATTAGGAGAATGATGTGATTGACTTGACCCATTTCGTTAGCTTAGCACTTGATCATTTAGTTTGATGCTATTGATTTCTTCATGACTTATACATGTTCCTATGACTATGAGATTATGCAACTCCCGTTTACCGGAGGAACACTTTGTGTGCTACTAAACGTCACAACGTAACTGGGTGATTATAAAGGTGCTCTACAGGTGTCTCCGAAGGTACTTGTTGGGTTGGCGTATTTCGAGATTTGGATTTGTCACTCCGATTGTCGGAGAGGTATCTCTGGGCCCTCTCGGTAATGCACATCACATAAGCCTTGCAAGCATTGCAACTAATAAGTTAGCTGCGGGATGATGTATTACGGAATGAGTAAAGAGACTTGCCGGTAACGAGATTGAACTAGGTATTGAGATACCGACGATCAAATCTCGGGCAAGTAACATACCGATGACAAACGGAACAACATATGTTGTTATGCGGTCTGACCGATAAAAGATCTTCGTAGAATATGTAGGAGCCAATATGAGCATCCAGGTTCCGCTATTGGTTATTGACCGGAGACGTGTCTCGGTCATGTCTACATTATTCTCGAACCCGTAGGGTCCACACGCTTAACGTTACGATGACAGTTTCATTATGAGTTTATATATTTTGATGTACCGAAGGTTGTTCGGAGTCCCGGATATGATCACGGACATGACGAGGAGTCTCGAAATGGTCGAGACATAAAGATCGATATATTGGACAACTATATTCGGACACCGGAAGTGTTTCGGGTGATTTCGGAGAAAACCGAAGTGCTGGAAGGGTTACCGGAACCCCCCGCGGAAGTATTGGGCCTTAGTGGGCCTGAGGGGAGAGAGAGGGCAGCAGCCCAGGAGGTGGCGCGCCCCCTCCCATAGGGAGTTCGAATTGGACTAGGGGAGGGGGGCGCGGCCCCTCTTTCCCTCTCCCTCTCCCTCTCTTTCCTTCCCCCTTCTCTCTTCCTAGTTGGACTAGGAAAGGGGAGTCCTACTCCTACTAGGAGGAGGACTCCCCCCTCCTTGGCGCGCCCCAAGGGCCGGCCGGCCTCTCCCCCTTTCTCCTTTATATACAGGGGCAGGGGGGCACCTCTAGACACACAAGTTGATCTTCGTGATCGTTCTCTTAGCCGTGTGCGGTGCCCCTCTCCACCATAATCCTCGATAATATCGTAACGGTGCTTAGGCGAAGCCCTGCAACGGTAGAACATCAAGATCGTCACCACGCCGTCGTGCTGACGGAACTCTTCCCCGACACTTTGCTGGATCGGAGTCCGGGGATCGTCATCGAGCTGAACGTGTGCTAGAACTCGGAGGTGCCGTAGTTTCGGTGCTAGATCGGTCGGGCCGTGAAGACGTACGACTACATCAACCGCATTGTGCTAACGCTTCCGCTGCCGGTCTACGAGGGTATGTAGACAACACTCTCCCCTCTCGTTTCTATGCATCACCATGATCTTGCGTGTGCGTAGGAATTTTTTTGAAATTACTACGTTCACCAATAGTGGCATCAGAGCCTAGGTTTTATGCGTTGATGTTGTGCACGAGTAGAACACAAGTGAGTTGTGGGCGATATAAGTCATACTGCTTACCAGCATGTCATACTTTGGTTCGACGGTATTGTTGGATGAAGCGGCCCGGACCGACATTACGCGTACGCTTACGCGAGATTGGTTCTACCGACGTGCTTTGCACACAGGTGGCTAGCAGGTGTCAGTTTCTCCAACTTTAGTTGAACCGAGTGTGGCTACGCCCGGTCCTTGCGAAGGTTAAAACAACACCAACTTGACAAACTATCGTTGTGGTTTTGATGCATAGGTAAGAACGGTTCTTGCTAAGCCCGTAGCAGCCACGTAAAACTTGCAACAACAAAGTAGAGGACGTCTAACTTGTTTTTGCAGGGCATGTTGTGATGTGATATGGTCAAGACATGATGCTAAATTTTATTGTATGAGATGATCATGTTTTTTAACCGAGTTATCGGCAACTGGCAGGAGCCATATGGTTGTTGCTTTATTGTATGAAATGCAATCACGCTGTAATGCTTTACTTTATCACTAAGCGGTAGCGATAGTCGTGGAAGCATAAGATTGGCGAGACGACAATGATGCTACGATGGTGATCAAGGTGTTGAGCCAGTGATGATGGTGATCATGACGGTGCTTTGAAGATGGAGATCACAAGCACAAGATGATGATGGCCATATCATATCACTTATATTGATTGCATGTGATGTTTATGTTTTATGCATTTTATCTTGCTTTGATTGACAATAGCATTATAAGATGATCCTTCAGTAAATTATCAAAGTATAAGTGTTCTCCCTGAGTATGCACCGTTGCGAAAGTTCTTCGTGCTGAGACATCACGTGATGATCGGGTGTGATAGGCTCTACGTTCAAATACAACGGGTGCAAAACAGTTGCACACACGGAATACTCAGGTTTAACTTGACGAGCCTAGCATATAACAGATATGGCCTCGGAACACGGAGACCGAAAGGTCGAGCGTGAATCATATACTAGATATGATCAACATATTGATGTTCACCATTGATACTACTCCATCTCACGTGATGATCAGACATGGTTTAGTTGATTTGGATCACGTGATCACTTAGAGGATTAGAGGGATATCTTTCTAAGTGGGAGTTCTTAAGTAATATGATTAATTGAACTTAAATTTATCATGAACTTAGTACCTGATAGTATCTTGCTTGTCTATGTTTGATTGTAGATAGATGGCTCGTGCTGTTGTTCCGTTGAATTTTAATGCGTTCCTTGACAAAGCAAAGTTGAAAGATGATGGTAGCAATTACACGGACTGGGTCCGTAACTTGAGGATTATCCTCATTGCTGCACAAAAGAATTACGTCCTGGAAGCACCGCTAAGTGCCAAGCCTGCTATAGGAGCAACACCAGATGTTATGAACGTCTGGCAGAGCAAAGCTGATGACTACCCGATAGTTCAGTGTCCCATGCTTTACGGCTTAGAACCGGGTCTTCAACGACGTTTTGAACGTCATGGAGCATATGAGATGTTCCAGGAGTTGAAGTTAATATTTCAAGCAAATGCCCAGATTGAGAGATATGAAGTCTCCAATAAGTTCTATAGCTGCAAGATGGAGGAGAATAGTTCTGTCAGTGAACATATACTCAAAATGTCTGGGTATCATAATCACTTGATTCAACTGGGGGTTAATCTTCCTGTTGATAGTGTCATTGACAGAGTTCTTCAATCACTGCCACCAAGCTACAAAAGCTTCATGATGAACTATAATATGCAAGGGATGAATAAGACTATTCCTGAGCTCTTCGCAATGCTAAAAGCCGCGGAGGTAGAAATCAAGAAGGAGCATCAAGTGTTGATGGTCAATAAGACCACCAGTTTCAAGAAAAAGGGCAAAGGGAAGAAGAAAGGGAACTTCAAGAAGAACAACAAACAAGTTGCTGCTCAGGAGAAGAAACCCAAGTCTGGACCTAAACCTGAGACTGAGTGCTTCTACTGCAAGCAGACTGGTCACTGGAAGCGGAACTGCCCCAAGTATTTGATGGATAAGAAGGATGGCAAAGTAAACAAAGGTATATGTGATATACATGTTATTGATGTGTACCTTACTAATGCTTGCAGTAGCACCTGGGTATTTGATACTGGTTCTGTTGCTAACATTTGCAACTCGAAATAGGGGCTACGGATCAAGCGAAGATTGGATAAGGACGAGGTGACGATGCGCGTGGGAAATGGTTCCAAAGTCGATGTGATCACGGTCGGCACGCTACCTCTACATCTACCTTCGGGATTAGTATTAGACCTAAATAATTGTTATTTGGTGCCAGTGTTGAGCATGAACATTTTATCTGGATCTTGTTTGATTCGAGATGGTTATTCATTTAAATAAGAGAATAATGGTTGTTCTATTTATATGAGTAATATCTTTTATGGTCATGCACCCTTGAAGAGTGGTCTATTTTTGATGAATCTCGATAGTAGTGATACACATATTCATAATTTTGAAATCAAAAGATGCAGAGTTGATAATGATAGTGCAACTTATTTGTGGCACTGCCGTTTAGGTCATATCGGTGTAAAGCGCATGAAGAAACTCCATACTGATCGACTTTTGGAACCACTTGATTATGAATCACTTGGTACTTGTGAACTGTGCCTCATGGGTAAGATGACTAAAACGCCGTTCTCCGGTACTATGGAGAGAGCAACGGATTTGTTGGAAATCATACATACAGATGTATGTGGTCCAATGAATGTTGAGGCTCGTGGCGGATATAGTTATTTTCTCACCTTCACAGATGATTTAAGCAGATATGGGTATATCTACTTAATGAAACATAAGTCTGAAACATTTGAAAAGTTTAAAGAATTTTAGAGTGAAGTTGAAAATCATCGTAACAAGAAAATAAAGTTTCTACGATCTGACCGTGGAGGAGAATATTTGAGTTACGAGTTTGGTCTTCATTTGAAACAATGCGGAATAGTTTCGCAACTCACGCCACCCGGAACACCACAGCGTAATGGTGTGTCTAAACATCGTAATCATACTTTATTAGATATGGTGCGATCTATGATGTCTCTTACTGATTTACCGTTATCGTTTTGGGGTTATGCTTTAGAGACGGTTGCATTCACGTTAAATAGGACACCATCGAAATCCGTTGAGACGACGCCTTATGAACTGTGGTTTGGCAAGAAACCAAAGTTGTCGTTTCTAAAAGTTTGGGGCTGCGATGCTTATGTGAAAAAGCTTCAACCTGATAAGCTCGAACCCAAATCGGAGAAATGTGTCTTCATAGGATACCCAAAGGAGACTGTTGGGTACACCTTCTATCACAGATCCGAAGGCGAGCCTTTTGTTGCTAAATTCGGAGTTTTTCTAGAGAAGGAGTTTCTCTCGAAAGAAGTGAGTGGGATAAAAGTAGAACTTGATGAGGTAACTGTACCTGCTCCCTTATTGGAAAGTAGTACATCACAGAAACTGGTTTTTGTGACACCTACACCAATTAGTGAGGAAGATAATGATAATGATCATGAAACTTCAGATCAAGTTACTACCGAACCTCATAGATCAACCAGAGTAAGATCCGCACCAGAGTGGTACGGTAGTCCTGTTCTGGAAGTCATGCTACTAGATCATGATGAACCTACGAACTATGAAGAAGCGATGGTGAGCCCAGATTCCGCAAAATGGCTAGAAGCCATGAAATCTGAGATGGGATCCATGTATGAGAACAAAGTGTGGACTTTGGTTGACTTGCCCATTGATTGGCAAGCAATTGAGAATAAATGGATCTTCAAGAAGAAGACTGACGCTGACGGTAATGTTACTGTCTATAAAGCTCGACTTGTTGCAAAAGGTTTTCGACAAGTTCAAGGGATTGACTATGATGAGACCTTCTCACCCGTAGCGATGCTTAAGTCTGTCCGAATCATGTTAGCAATTACCGCATTTTATGATTATGAAATTTGGCAAATGGATGTCAAAACTGCATTCCTGAATGGATTTCTGGAAGAAGAGTTGTATATGATGCAACCAGAAGGTTTTGTCGATCCAAAGGGAGCTAACAAAGTGTGCAAGCTCTAGCGATCCATTTATGGACTGGTGCAAGCCTCTCGGAGTTGGAATAAACGCTTTGATAGTGTGATCAAAGCATTTGGTTTTATACAGACTTTTGGAGAAGCCTGTATTTACAAGAAAGTGAGTGGGAGCTCTGTAGCATTTCTGATATTATATGTGGATGACATATTATTGATTGGAAATAATATAGAATTTCTGGATAGCATAAAGGGATACTTGAATAAGAGTTTTTCAATGAAAGACCTCGGTGAAGCTGCTTACATATTGGGCATTAAGATCTATAGAGATAGATCAAGACGCTTAATTGGACTTTCACAAAGCACATACCTTGACAAGGTTTTGAAGAAGTTCAAAATGGATCAAGCAAAGAAAGGGTTCTTGCCTGTGTTACAAGGTGTGAAGTTGAGTAAGACTCAATGTCTGACCACCGCAGAAGATAGAGAGAAAATGAAAGATGTTCCCTATGCTTCAGCCATAGGCTCTATCATGTATGCAATGCTGTGTACCAGACCTGATGCGTGCCTTGCTATAAGTCTAGCAGGGAGGTACCAAAGTAATCCAGGAGTGGATCACTGGACAGTGGTCAAGAACATCCTGAAATACATGAAAAGGACTAAGGATATGTTTCTCGTATATGGAGGTGACAAAGAGCTCATGTAAATGGTTACGTTGATGCAAGCTTTGACACTGATCCGGACGATTCTAAATCGCAAACCGGATACGTATTTTTACTAAACGGGGGAGCTGTCAGGTGGTGCAGTTCAAAACAAAGCGTCGTGGCGGGATCTACATGTGAAGCAGAGTACATAGCTACTTCGGAAGCAACAAATGAAGGAGTCTGGATGAAGGAGTTCATATCCGATCTAGGTGTCATACCTAGTGCATCGGGTCCAATGAAAATATTTTGTGACAATACTGGTGCAATTGCCTTGGCAAAGGAATCCAGATTTCACAAGAGAACCAAGCACATCAAGAGACGCTTCAATTCCATTCGAGATTTAGTCCAAGTGGGAGACATAGAAATTTGCAAAATACATACGGATCTGAATGTTGCAGACCCGCTGACTAAGCCTCTTCCACGAGCAAAACATGATCAGCACCAAGGCTCCATGGGTGTTAGAATCATTACTGTGTAATCTAGATTATTGACTCTAGTGCAAGTGAGAGACTGAAGGAAATATGCCCTAGAGGCAATAATAAAGTTATTATTTATTTCCTTATATCATGATAAATGTTTATTATTCATGCTAGAATTGTATTAACCGGAAACATAATACATGTGTGAATACATAGACAAACATAGTGTCACTAGTATGCCTCTACTTGACTAGCTCGTTGATCGAAGATGGTTAAGTTTCCTAGCCATAGACATGAGTTGTCATTTGATTAACGAGATCACATCATTAGGAGAATGATGTGATTGACTTGACCCATTTCGTTAGCTTAGCACTTGATCATTTAGTTTGATGCTATTGATTTCTTCATGACTTATACATGTTCCTATGACTATGAGATTATGCAACTCCCATTTACCGGAGGAACACTTTGTGTGCTACTAAACGTCACAACGTAACTGGGTGATTATAAAGGTGCTCTACAGGTGTCTCCGAAGGTACCTGTTGGGTTGGCGTATTTCGAGATTTGGATTTGTCACTCCGATTGTCGGAGAGGTATCTTTGGGCCCTCTCGGTAATGCACATCACATAAGCCTTGCCAGCATTGCAACTAATAAGTTAGCTGCGGGATGATGTATTACGACGAGTAAAGAGACTTGCCGGTAACGAGATTGAACTAGGTATTGAGATACCGACGATCAAATCTCGGGCAAGTAACATACCGATGACAAAGGGAACACCATATGTTGTTATGCGGTCTGACCGATAAAAGATCTTCGTAGAATATGTAGGAGCCAATATGAGCATCCAGGTTCCGCTACTGGTTATTGGCCGGAGACGTGTCTCGGTCATGTCTACATTATTCTCGAACCCGTAGGGTCCGCACGCTTAACGTTACGATGACAGTTTCATTATGAGTTTGTATATTTTGATGTACCGAAGGTTGTTCGGAGTCCCGGATATGATCACGGACATGACGAGGAGTCTCGAAATGGTCGAGACATAAAGATCGATATATTGGACAACTATATTCGGACACCGAAAGTGTTTCGGGTGATTTCGGAGAAAACCAGAGTGCTGGAAGGGTTACCGGAACCCCCCGGGGAAGTATTGGGCCTTAGTGGGCCTGAGGGGAGAGAGAGGGCAGCAGCCCAGGAGGTGGCGGCCCCCCTCCCATAGGGAGTCCGAATTGGACTAGGGGAGGGGGGCGCGGCCCCTCTTTCCCTCTCCCTCTCTTTCCTTCCCCCTTCTCTCTTCCTAGTTGGACTAGGAAAGGGGAGTCCTACTCCTACTAGGAGGAGGACTCCCCCCTCCTTGGCGCGCCCCAAGGGCCGGCCGGCCTCTCCCCCTTTCTCCTTTATATACAGGGGCAGGGGGGCACATCTAGACACACAAGTTGATCTTCGTGATCGTTCTCTTAGCCGTGTGCGGTGCCCCCCTCCACCATAATCCTCGATAATATCGTAGCGGTGCTAGGCGAAGCCCTGCAACGGTAGAACATCAAGATCGTCACCACGCCGTCGTGCTGACGGAACTCTTCCCCGACACTTTGCTGGATCGGAGTCCGGGGATCGCCATCGAGCTGAACGTGTGCTAGAACTCGGAGGTGCCGTAGTTTTGGTGCTTGATCGGTCGGGCCGTGAATACGTACGACTACATCAACCGCGTTGTGCTAACGCTTCCACTTCCAGTCTACGAGGGTATGTAGACAACACTCTCCCCTCTCATTGCTATGCATCACCGTGATCTTGCGTGTGCGTAGGATTTTTTTTTGAAATTACTACGTTCCCCAATAGAAAGGTGAATCCTTATCCCTTTATATGGGCGGACGAAGTTAAGCGTCCCCACTTGCCTGGTAAAACTCGCTTATCCCCCAAGCACCGTAATTGATGGCGCGGTTGGGTTACCCACGCCCATATTGATGAGAATCCCGTAATAAGGGGACTCGATATCTGCTTTGACAAGACGTGTCGAAAAACTGCCTCGCATTATGTGCGGGGCTGGTTAAAGGAAATGGTTCGAATAATCACCGGGCCATGACATAGCGTCGTGCTGCCAAAACAAGCCAGCAAATTAGATCTGCGAAAATATTATTCTCTCTGCGGTGGAATGTGGAACTTATTTTGCAGGGTCGGACACTATCCTCGTATTCAAATTCTTCTGTGATGTATTCGGAGAAGGAACCCGCCTTGCAATGCCGAAGACAATACTGCGCGCTGGACTTATCGTCATTGAAGCCTGGTTCAGGGGCTACTGAGGGAGTCCTGGATTAGGGGTCTCCGGACAGCCGGACTATCTCCATTGGCCGGACTGTTAGACTATGAAGATACAAGATTGAAGACTTCGTCTCGTGTCCGGATGGGACTCTACTTGGCGTGGAAGGCAGGCTAGGCAATACGAATATGGATATCTCCTCCTTTGTAACCGACCTTGTGTAACCCTAACCCTCTCCGGTGTCTATATAAACCGAAGGGTTTTAGTCCGTAGGACATACAATCACAACATAAAATCATACCATAGGCTAGCTTCTAGGGTTTAGCCTCTCTGATCTCGTGGTAGATCTACTCTTGTACTACCCATATCATCAATATTAATCAAGCAGGATGTAGGGTTTTACCTCCATCAAGAGGGCCCGAACCTGGGTAAAACATCGTGTCCCCTGCCTCCTGTTACCATCCGGCCTAGACGCACAGTTCGGGACCCCCTACCCGAGATCCGCCGGTTTTGACACCGACAATTAGTTTATCCCTCTACATCATGTCATCTTGCTTAAGGCGTTACTCTGTTCTTATGAACTTAATACTCTAGATGCATGTTGGATAGTGGTCAATGTGTGGAGTAATAGTAGCAGATGCAGGAAAGAGTCGGTCTACTTGTCACGGACGTGATGCCTATATACACGATCATACCTAGATATTCTCATAATTATTCGCTTTTCTATCAATTGCTCGACAGTAATTTGTTCACCCACCGTAATACTTATGCTATCTTGAGAGAAACCACTAGTGAAACCTATGGCCCCCGGGTCTATTTTCCATCATACAAGTTTCTAATCTATTTTATTTTGCAATCTTTACTTTCAATCTATATCATAAAAATACCAAAAATATTTATCTTATTATTATCATCTCTATCAGATATCACTCTTGCAAGTGGCCGTGAAGGGATTGACAACCCCTTTATCGCGTTGGTTGCGAGGTTCTTATTTGTTTGTGTAGGTACGAGGTGAGTTGCGCGTGGTCTCCTACTGGATTGATACCCTGGTTCTCAAAAACTGAGGGAAATACTTACGCTGCTTTGCTGCATCACCCTTTCCTCTTCAAGGGAAAACCAACGCAGTGCTCAAGAGGTAGCAGTAAAATCATAGAAGAACTTTTTATTTTGTTGGTATGTGAAACTAGGTGGTATAAATTTAGCAACAATATAATTAGCATAATCAGCATACCAAGGAGCAGTACGAGAAGCATTTATGATAGCTAGTTGTTCATCAGGAAAGCTATCATTAATAGGTAGTGGGTCATCAAGAACATTCTCTAACCTAGACAAGTTGTCTGCAACGGGGTTCTCAACTCCCTTTCTATCAATAATATGCAAATCAAATTCTTGTAACAAGAGAACCCATCTAATAAGTCTAGGTTTAGCATCTTTCTTTTCCATAGGATATTTAATAGCAGCATGATTAGTGTGCACAGTTACTTTAGAATCTATATAAGGTCTGAACTTATCACAAGCAAATACAACTACTAAAAATTCCTTTTCAGTAGTAGCATAATTTCTCTGGGCACTGTCCAGAGTCTTACTAGCATATTGGATAACATTTAATTTCTTATCAACTCTTTGTCCTAAAACAGCCCCTATAGCATAATCACTAGCATCACACATAATTTCAAATGGTAAATTCCAATCAGGAGGCTGAACAATAGGTGCAGAAATCAAAGCTTTCTTAAGTATTTCAAATGCTTCTACACAATCATCATCAAAGACAAAAGGAACATCTTTTTGTAAGAGATTAGTCAGAGGCCTAGAAATTTTAGAGAAGTCCTTAATGAACCTCCTATAAAACCGACATGACCAAGGAAACTTCTTACACATTTAATGTCCTTAGGACACGGCATCTTTTCAATAGCATCAACTTTAGCTTTATCAACTTCAATACCTCTTTCAGAAATTTTATGCCCCAAGACAATACCTTCATTAACCATAAAGTGGCACTTCTCCCAATTCAAGACAAGATTAGTTTCTTCACATCTCTGCAAGACTCGATCAAGGTTGCTTAAGCAATCATCAAAAGAAGTTCCATATACGGAGAAATCATCCATGAAAACCTCAACAATCTTTTCACAAAAGTCAGAGAATATAGCGGTCATACATCTTTGAAAGGTAGCAGGTGCATTGCATAAACCAAAAGGCATTCGTCTATACGCAAAGGTACCGAAAGGGCAAGTAAAAGTTGTCTTTTCTTGATCCTCTTTTGACATAGGTATTTGGGAGAAACCAGAATAACCATCTAGAAAGCAAAAATGTGTATGTTTGGATAATATTCCTAGCATTTTATCAATAAAAGGTAACAGGTAATGATCCTTTTTAGTAGCTTCATTTAATTTGCGGAAATAAATTACCATTCTATAACCTGTAACAATTCTTTGCGGGATCAATTCATCTTTATCATAAGGAACAACAGTAATACCTCCCTTCTTAGGGACATAATGGACAGGACTTACCCACTGACTATCAGCAACGGGATAAATTATACCTGCCTCCAGAAGCTTTAATATTTCTTTTCTTACCACTTCTTTCATCTTAGGATTTAACCGTCGTTGATGATCAACATCCGGTTTCACATCTTTCTCCAATTTTATTTTGTGCTGGCATAGAGTGGGACTAATTCCCTTAAGATCATCAAGGGTATATCCAATAGCAGCACGGTGCTTCTTCATAGTTTTCAATAATTTATTTTCAACATGCTCTGAAAGGTTAGCACTAATAATAATAGGATATATCTCTTTCTCATCAAGATAAGAATATTTGAGAGTATCAGGTAAAGGTTTAAGCTCAAACACGGGATCACCCTTGGGTGGAGGAGGATCCCCTAGAATTTCAACAGGAAAGTTATGTTTACAAATAGGTCCCTGTTTAAAGAATACTTCATCTATTTCCCATCTTTCATTCATAAACATATCATTTTCATGGTCTAGCAAATATTGTTCTAAAGGATTACTAGGAGGCACGACAATAGAAGCAAGACCAATAATTTCATCTTTACTAGGCAATTCTTTATCATGGGGTTGTCTACGAAATTTAGCAAAGTTAAATTCATGAGACATATCCCCTAAACCAACAGAAACAATATCCTTATTACAGTCTATCTTAGCATTAACAGTATTCAAGAAGAGTCTACCAAATATAATGGGACAAAAGTTATCTTGTTGGGAACCAAGAACAAGAAAATCAGTAGGATATTTAACTTTCCCACACAAGACTTCAACATCTCTAACAATCCCAACTGGTGAAATAGTGTCTCTATTGGCAAGTTTAATTGTAACATCAATTTCCTCTATCTCAGCAGGTGCCGTATCATGCATAATTTCTTTGTATAAGGAATGAGGTATTGCACTAGCAATGGCACCCATATCACACAAGCCATGATAACAATGATCTCCTATTTTAACAGAAATAACATGCATGCCTACAACAGGTCTATGTTTATGTTTAATATCAGGTCTAGCAATTCTAGAAGCTTCATCACAGAAGTAAATAACATACCCATCAATATTATCGGCCAAGAGATCTTTAACCATAGAGACACTAGGTTCAACTTTAATTTGCTCAGAGGGTGTAGGTGTTCTAGTATTAATCTTAAGAACAACAGCTGAAGCTTTAGCATGATCCTTTGTTCTAACAGGGAAAGGTGGTTTCTCAATATAAATAGTAGGAACAACAGAATCATTATAAGTGATAGTCTTTTCTTCAACTTTAATAGGTGCAACTACTTTTACTTAAATGGGAGGATTATATTTAAACCACTTCTCGGGACATCAACATGAGTAGCAAAGGATTCGCAGAAAGAAGCTACTATCTCAGAGTCAAGTCCATATTTAGTGCTAAATTCACGGAAAGCATTGGTATCCATAAAAGATTTAACACAATCAAACTTAGGCGTTATACCTGACTCCTTACCTTCGTTGAGATCCCAATCTTTAGAGTTGCGTTTAATTCTTTCCAATAAATCACATTTGAATTCAATAGTCTTCATCATGAAAGAACCAGTACAAGAAGTATCGAGCGTGGAGCGATTATCGAGAGAAAGACGAGCATAAATTTTTTGAATAATAATTTCTCTTGAGAGCTCATGATTGGGGCATGAATATAACATTTACTTAAGCCTCCCCCAAGCTTGAGCGATGCTTTCTCCTTCGTGAGGCAAAAATTATATATATATAATTACGATCACGATGAACAAGATGCATAGGATAAAACTTCTGATGAAATTCCAATTTCAATCGATTGTAGTTCCATGATCCCATATCATCACACAGCCTAAACCATGTCAATGCCTTTTCCTTCAAAGATAAAGGGAAGAACTTCTTCTTGATAACATCCTCGGGCATACCTGCAAGCATAAATATCCACAAACTTCATCCACATAGATTAGGTGCAAATTGGGATGTAATGTTCCATCATCTGTGAAAGGATTAGCTACCAGTTTCTCTATCATACACGAAGGAATTTCAAAGTAAACATTTTCAGTAGGTTGAGGAGCAACTCTTTGCTCTACTGGTCGCGGTGAATATACCCCTAACAAGCCCCTCAAAGGATTATGTTCCATAATAACAAGTGACAGTAAATTTTAGCACACTATATAAATTTTTCCTTACCAAATTCCACCTACCAAAGGCGCTTCACTCCCCGACAACGGCGCCAGAAATGGGTCGTGATGACCCACAAGTATAGGGGATCTATCGTAGTTCTTTTCGATAAGTAAGAGTGTCGAACCCAATGAGGAGCAGAAGGAAATGATAAGCAATTTCAGTAAGGTATTCTGTGCAAGCACTGAAATTATCGGTAACAGATAGTATTGTGATTAGGTAATTTGTAATGGGTAACAAGTAATAAAAGTAAATAAGGTGCAGCAAGATGGCCCAATCCTTTTTGTAGCAAAGGACAAGCCTGGATAAACTCTTATATAAAGGAAAGCGCTCCCAAGGACCAATGGGAATTATCGTCAAGCTAGTTTTCATCATGCTCATATGATTCACGTTCGGTACTTTGATAATTTGATATGTGGCTGGACCAGTGCTTGGGTACTGCCCTTCCTTGGACAAGCATCCCACTTATGATTAACCCCTATTACAAGCATCCGCAACTAGAACAGAAGTATTAAGGTAAACCTAACCATAACATGAAACATATGGATCCAAATCAGCCCCTTACGAAGCAACTCATAAACTAGGGTTTAAGCTTCTGTCACTCTAGCAACCCATCATCGATTATTTTTTAAAATTGTGATGATTTTTATAGCAAATTCAGAACCTATATGTCCCCACGCACCAAAATCAAAACTAGCACCCCGTTGGCCTCCAGTTGGTCGAAGAGGGGCTCTTCGGCCTGCGGTTGACCGAAGTGGGCTCTTCAGCCTCCCGTTGGCCGAAGAGTGCCCCAACTGGGCCGAAAAGGACTCTTTGGTCTGCCGTAGGCCGAAGAACACTCTTTGGTCAACCATAGGCCAAAGAGTCCTTGGGCCCCAACTTTTCACGTTAACGGGAGGCAGCTGCATGGCTGCGCTCTTCTACCTATGATAGGCCTTGGGCCCCAAAGAGTACTCTTCGGCCTACGGCAGACCAAAGAGTCCTTTTTGACCCAGTTGGGGTACTCTTCGGCCAACGGGAGGCTGAAGAGCCCACTTCGGTCAAGCGCAGGCCAAAGAGCCCCTCTTCGGCCAACTGGAGGCCGGCAGGGTGCTAGTTTTGATTTTCTTGCATGAGGATGTATAGATTCCGAATTTGCTATAAAAATCATCACAGTTTTGAAAAAAAATCTACTTATTACTTCCCAATTACTTCCCCTAGGCCCAAACAATGGTGAAGTGTCATGTAGTCGACGTTCACATGACACCACTAGAGGAAAGACAACATACATCTCATCAAAATATCGAACGAATACCAAATTCACATGACTACTTATAGCAAGACTTCTCCCATGCCCTCAGGAACAAACGTAACTACTCACAAATCATATTAATGTTCATAATCAGACGGGTATTAATATGCATAAAGGATTTGAACATATGATCTTCCACTGAATAAACCAACTAGCATCAACTACAAGGAGTAATCAACACTACTACCAACCCACATGTACCAATCTGAGGCTTTGTGACAAAGATTGGATACAAGAGATGAACTAGGGTTTGAGATGAGATGGTGCTGGTGAAGATGTTGATGTAGATTGACCCCCTCCCGATGAGAGGATCGATGGTGATGATTTCCCTCTCCCGGAGGGAAGTTTCCCCTGCAGAACAGCTCCGTCGGAGCCCTAGATTGGTTCCGCCAAGTTTCCGCCTTGTGGCGGCGGAGTTTCGTCCCGTGAGCTTGCTTATGATTTTTTTCTCCACAAAAGACCTCATATAGCAGAAGATGGGCACCAGAGGGCTGCCAGTGGGCACACGAGGCAGGGGGCGCGCCCAGGAGGGTAGGGCGCGCCCCCACCCTCGTGGATGGTGGGTGGGCCCCCTCTGGTACTTCTTTCACCCAATATTTTTTATATATTCTAAAACTTGCTCCCGTGAAGTTTCAGGACTTTTGGAGTTGTGCAGAATAGGTCTCTAACATTTGCTCCTTTTCCAGCCTAGAATTCCAGCTGCCGGCATTCTCCCTCTTCATGTAAACCTTGTAAAATAAGAGAGAATAGGCATAAGTATTGTGACATAATGTGTAATAACAACCCATAATGCAATAAATATCGATATAAAAGCATGATGCAAAATGGACGTATCACCCGCCGGACCGCCTCTTTACTCTATAAATACCCCAATATTCTAGAAACCCTAGGGGAGTCGATGAAAATCAATTACAGCCGCCGCAAGTTCCAGAACCACCAGATCCAATCTAGACACCATCACGGAGGGGTTCATCATGTCCATTGGTGCCTCTCCGATGATGCGTGAGCAGTATTTTATAGACCTTCGAGTCCGTAGTTAGTAGCTAAATGGCTTCCTCTCTCTCGTTTGATTCTCAATAAAATGGTGTCTTGGATATCCATATGATGTAACTCTTTTTGCGGTGTGTTTGTTGGGATCCGATGAACTTTGAGTTTATGATCAGATCTATCCTTTTATCCATGAAAGTTATTTAAGTCTTCTTTGATCTCTTATATGCATGATTGCTTATAGCCACGTATTTCTTCTCCGATATTTGGGTTTTGTTTGGCCAACTTGGTCTATTTATCTCGCAATGGGAAGAGGTGCTTTGTGATGGGTTCGATCTTATGGTGCTTGATCCTAGTGGCAGAAAGGGAACCGACACGTATGTATCGTTGCCATTAAGGATAACAAGATGGGGTCTATTTCTTCATAAATAGATCTTGTCTACATCATGTCATCATTCTTATTGCATTACTCCGTTTCCCCATGAACTTAATACACTAGATGCATGCTAGATAGCGGTCGATGTGTGGAGTAATAGTAGTAGATGCAGGCAGGAGTCGGTCTACTAATCTTGGACGTGATGCCTATATAATGATCATTGCCTGGATATCGTCATGATTATTTGAAGTTCTATCAATTGCCCAACAGTAATTCGTTTACCCACTATTTGCTATTTTTTTCCTCGAGAGAAGCCTCTAGTGAAACCTACGGCCTCCGGGTCTCTTCTTTAATATATTTGCCTTTGCGATCTATTTTAATTTGCTTTTAGTTTCAGATATATTAAACAAAAAATACAAAAATACGCTGCTGCAATTTATTTTATCTCGCGTTCTCGCGCGATCTATCTATCAAATTATTACAACTCTCTCACGTCCATTTGCCAATTTCTGGCGCCGTTACCCGAAAGGGATTGACAACCCCTTTAACACGTCGGGTTGTGAGAATTTTTATCTGTGTGCAGGTGCTGTTTACGTAGTGTTGCTTGGTTGAATGTGTGCAAAACTCGAGGTGCCATACTGCTAGCTCTTGAGCTTGCGTTGG
Source organism: Triticum urartu (assembly GCF_056163025.1). Classification (NCBI taxonomy): domain Eukaryota; kingdom Viridiplantae; phylum Streptophyta; class Magnoliopsida; order Poales; family Poaceae; genus Triticum; species Triticum urartu. The sequence continues at coordinate 482,592,152 of NC_141873.1, read as the reverse complement.
TTTTTCCCTTGAAGAGAAAAGGGTGATGCAACAAAGTAGAGTAAGTATTTCCCTCAGCTTTGAGAACCAAGGTATCAATCCAGTAGGATACAACGCAAGAAGCCACCGAATACCTGCACAAACAAACACCAACTTGCACCCAATGCGACAAAGGGGGCGTCAATCCCTTCACGGTTATTTGCAAAGTGAGATCTAATATAGATGGATAAACGGTAAAGCAATATTTTTGGTATTTTTGGTTTATGGAACGGAAAGTAAAAGATTGCAAAGAAAGTAAACCGGAAACTAAAATTGTAGATTGGAAACTTATATGATGGAAAATAGACCCGGGGGCCATAGGTTTCACTAGAGGCTTCTCTCAAGATAGAAATTATTACAGTGGGTGAACAAATTACTATCGAGCAATTGATAGAAAAGCGCAAAGTTATGACGATATCTAAGGCAATGATCGTGAATATAGGCATCACGTCCGTGTCAAGTAGACCGAAATGATTCTGCATCTACTACTATTACTCCACACATCGGACGACTCCTGCTTGCATCTAGAGTATTAAGTTCATAAGAGCAGAGTAACGAATTAAGTAAGATGACATGATGTAGCGGGATTAACTCAAGAAATATGATGAAAACCCCATCTTGTTATCCTTGATGGCAACAATACAATACGTGCCTTACTTCCCTTACTGTCATTGGTAAAGGACACCGCAAGATTGAACCCAAAGCTAAGCACTTCTCCCATTGCAAGAAAAACCAATCTAGTTGGCCAAACCAAATCGATAATTCGAAGAGACTTGCAAAGATATCAAATCATGCATATAAGAATTCAGAGGAGATTCAAATAATATTAATAGATAAGATGATCATAAATCCACAATTCATCGGATCTCGGCAAACACACCGCAAAAGAGTATTACATCGAAAAGATCTCCAAGAACATCGAGGAGAACATGGTATTGAGAATCAAAGAGAGAGAACAAGCCATCTAACTATGGACCCGTAGGTCTGTGGTAAACTACTCACGCTTCATTGGAGAGGAAATGGTGTTGATGTAGAAGTCCTCCGTGATCGAATCCCCCTCCGACAGGATGCCAGAAAAGGCCCCTAGATGGGATCTCACGGGTACAGAAGGTTGTGGCGGTGGAAGAGTGCTTTCGTGGCTCCCCTGGAAGTTTTTAGGGTATTTGAGAATATATATAGGAGGATGATCTAGATAAGGGGGTAACCGAGGGGCCCACAAGGTCGGGAGGCGCACCCTCCACCCTTGTGGCCGCCTCTTGGCTCTTCTGACTTGCACTCCAAGTCTCCTGGGTGTCTTCTTGTCCAAGAAAAATCATCGCGAAAGTTTTATTTAGTTTGGAGTACGTTTGGTATTCCTTTTTTGTGACACTCTAAAACAAGGAAAAAATAGGAACTGGCACTGGGCTCTAGGTTAATAGGTTAGTCCCAAAAATCATATAAAATAGCATATTAATGCATATAAAACATCCAAAACAGATAATATAATAGCATGGAACAATCAAAAATTATAGATACGTTGGAGACGTATCAAGCATCCCCAAGCTTAATTCCTGCTTGTCCTCGAGTAGGTAAATGTTAAAAACAGAATTTTTGATGTGGAATGCTACCTAACATATTTATCCATGTAATTCTCTTTATTGTGGCATGAATGTTCAGATCCATAAGATTCAAAACAAAAGTTTAATATTGACATAAAAACAATAATACTTCAAGCATACTAACAAAATAATTATGTCTTCTCAAAATAACATGGCCAAAGAAAGCTTATCCCTACAAAATCATATAGTCTGGCTATGCTCCATCTTCATCACACAAAATACTCAAATCATGCACAACCCCGATGACAAGCCAAGCAATTGTTTCATACTTTTGATGTTCTCAAAACTTTTCAACTTTCACGCAATACATGAGTGTGAGCCATGGACAAAGCACTATAGGTGGAATAGACGGTGGTTGTGGAGAAGACAAAAAGAAGGAGATAGTCTCACATCAACAAGGCGTATCAATGGGCTATGGAGATGCTGTTGGGGAACATAGCAGAATTTTAAAATTTTCTACGCATCACCAAGATCAATCTATGGAGTCATCTAGCAACGAGGGAGAGGGGAGTGCATCTACATACCCTTGTAGATCGCGAGCGGAAGCGTTCAAGAGAACGGGGTTGATGGAGTCATACTCGTCGTGATCCAAATCACCAATGACCGAGCGCCGAACGGATGGCACCTCCGCGTTCAACACACGTATGGTTGGGAGAGACATCTCCTCCTTCTTGATCCAGCAAGGGGAGAGGAGAGGTTGATGGAGATCCAGCAGCACGACGGCGTGGTGGTGGAAGCAGCGGGATCTCGCCAGGGCTTCGCCAAGCACCAACGAGAGGGAGAGGTGTCACGGGGGGAAGAGGGAGGCGCCAGGGACTTGGGTCGGCTGCCCTCCCCCCCACTATATATAGGGCCCCTAGGGGGGCGCCGGCCCTAGGAGATGGGATCTCCAAGGGGGGCGGCGGCCAAGGGGGACTTGCCCCCAAGCCAAGTGGGGCGCCCCCACCCCTAGGGTTTCCAACCCTAGGCGCAGGGGGAGGCCCATGGGGGGCGCACCAGCCCACCAGGGTCTGGTTCCCCTCCCACTTCATCCCATGGGGCCCTCCGGGATAGGTGGCCATACCCGGTGGACCCCCGGGACCCTTCCGGTGGTCCCGGTACAATACCGATTACCCCCGAAACCTTCCCGATGGCCGAAACTGGACTTCCTATATATAAATCTTCACCTCCGGACCATTCCGGAACTCCTCGTGATGTCTGGGATCTCATCGGGGACTCCGAACAACTTTAGGGTTACCACATACTAATATCTCTACAACCCTAGCGTCACCGATCCTTAAGTGTGTAGACCCTACGGGTTCGGGAGACTCGCAGACATGACCGAGACGACTCTCCGGTCAATAACCAACAGCGGGATCTGGATACCCATGTTGGCTCCCACATGTCCCACGATGATCTCATCGTATGAACCATGATGTCAAGGATTCAATCAATCCCGTATTCAATTCCCTTTGTCAATCGGTACGGTACTTGCCCGAGATTCGATCGTCGGTATCCCAATACCTCGTTCAATCTCGTTACCGGCAAGTCACTTTACTCATACCGTAATACATCATCCCGTGAGCAACCCTTAGTCACATTGAGCTCATTATGATGATGTTTTACCGAGTGGGCCCAGAGATACATCTCCGTCATGGGAGTGACAAATCCCAGTCTCGATTCGTGCCAACCCAACAGACACTTTCGGAGATACCTGTAGTGCACCTTTATAGTCACCCAGTTACATTGTGACGTTTGGCACACCCAAAGTATTCCTACATTATCCGGGAGTTGCACAATCTCATGGTCTAAGGAAAATATACTTGACATTCGAAAAGCTCTAGCAGACGAACTACACGATCTTGTGCTATGCTTAAGATTGGGTCTTGTCCATCACATCATTCTTCTAATGATGTGATCCCGTTATCAATGACATCTAATGTCCATAGTCAGGAAACCATGACTATCTGTTGATCCACAAGCTAGTCAACTATAGGATTACTAGGGACATGTTGTGGTCTATATATTCACACATGTATTACGATTTCCGGATAACACAATTATAGCATGAACAATAGACAATTATCATGAATAAGGAAATATAATAATAATCATTTTATTATTGCCTCTAGGGCATATTTCCAACAGTCTCCCACTTGCACTAGAGTCAATAATCTAGTTACATTGTGATGAATCTAACACCCATAGAGTTCTGGTGTTGATCATGTTTTGCTCGAGGAAGAGGTTTAGTCAACGGATTTGCGACATTCAGGTCCGTATGCACTTTGCAAATATCTATGTCTCCATTTTGAACATTTTCACGAATGGAGTTGAAGCGACGCTTGATATGCCTGGTCTTCCTATGAAACCTGGGCTCCTTGGCAAGGGCAATAGCTCCAGTTTTGTCACAGAAGAGAGTCATCGGGCCCGATGCATTGGGAATAACTCCTAGGTCGGTAATGAACTCCTTCACCCAGATTGCTTCTTGTGCTGCCTCCGAGGCTGCCATGTACTCCGCTTCACATGTAGATCCCGCCACGACGCTTTGCTTGCAACTGCACCAGCTGACTGCCCCACCATTCAAAATAAACACGTATCTGGTTTGTGACTTAGAGTCATCCAGATCTGTGTCGAAGCTAGCATCGACGTAACCCTTTACGACGAGCTCTTCGTCACCTCCATAGATGAGAAACATATCCTTAGTCCTTTTCAGGTACTTCAGGATATTCTTGATCGCTATCCAGTGTTCCATGCCAGGATTACTTTGGTACCTTCCTACCAAACTTATGGCAAGGTTTACATCAGGCCTGGTACACAACATGGCATACATGATAGACCCTATGGCCGAGACATAGGGGACGTCACTCATCTTTTCTCTATCTTCTGTCGTGGTCGGGCATTGAGCCGTGCTCAATCTCATACCTTGCAATACAGGAAAGAACCCCTTCGTGGACTGATCCATATTGAAATTCTTCAATATCTTGTCAAGGTACGTACTTTGTGAAAGACCAATGAGGCGTCTCGATCTATCTATAGATCTTGATGCCCAATATATAAGCAGCTTCTCCAAGGTCCTTCATTGAAAAACACTTGTTCAAGTAGGCCTTTATGCTTTCCAAGAATTCTATATCATTTCCCATCAATAGTATGTCATCCACATACAATATGAGAAATGCTACATAGCTCCCACTCACTTTCTTGTAAACGCAGGCTTCTCCATAAGTCTGCGTAAACCCAAACGCTTTGATCATCTCATCAAAATGAATGTTCCAACTCCGAGATGCTTGCACCAGCCCATAGATTGAGCGTTGGAGCTTGCACACCTTGTCAGCAATCTTAGGATCGACAAAACCTTCCGGCTGCATCATATACAATTCTTCCTTAAGGAAACCATTAAGGAATGCTGTTTTGACGTCCATTTCCCATATCTCATAATCATAGAACGCGGCAATTGCTAACATGATTCGGACGGACTTCAGCTTCGCTACGGGTGAGAAAGTCTCATCATAGTCAACCCCTTGAACTTGTCAATAACCCTTACCGACATGCCGAGCCTTATAGATGGTCACATTACCATCCGCGTCTGTCTTCTTCTTAAAGGTCCATTTATTTTTTATGGCTCGCCGATCATCGGGCAAGTCAGTCAAAGTCCATACTTTGTTTTCATACATGGATCCTATCTCAGATTTCATGGCCTCCAGCCATTTGTCGAAATCTGGGCCCGCCATCGCTTCTTCATAGTTCGAAGGTTCACCATTGTCTAACAACATGATTTCCAGGACAGGGTTGCCGTACCACTCTGGTGCGGAACGCGCCCTTGTGGACCTTCGAAGTTCAGTAGCAACTTGATCTGAAGTTTCATGATCATCATCATTAACTTCCTCCCTAGTAGGTGCAGACACCTCAGGAACAATTTCTTGAGCTGCGCCACTCTCCGGTTCAAGAGGCAATACTTCATCAAGTTCTACTTTACTCCCACTTACTTCTTTCGAGAGAAACTCTTTCTCTAGAAAGGATCCATTCTTGGCAACAAAGGTCTTGCCTTCGGATCTAAGATAGAAGGTATACCCAATAGTTTCTTTAGGGTATCCTATGAAGACGCATTTTTCCGATTTGGGTTCAAGCTTTTCAGGTTGAAGTTTCTTGACATAAGCATCACAACCCAAACTTTTAGAAACGACAGCTTAGGTTTCTTGCCAAACCACAATTCATACGGTGTCGTCTCAACGGATTTCGATGGAGCCCTATTTAAAGTGAATGCGGCAGTCTCTATAGCATAACCCCAAAATGATAGCAGTAGATCGGTAAGAGACATCATAGATCGTACCATATCCAATAGGGTGCGATTACGATGTTCGGACACACCATTACGCTGTGGTGTTCCAAGCGGCGTGAGTTGTGAAACTATTCCACATTTCCTTAAGTGCATGCCAAATTCGTGACTCAAATATTCTCCCCCACTATCTGATCGTAAGAACTTGATTTTCCTGTCACGTTGATTCTCAACCTCACTCTGAAATTCCTTGAACTTTTCAAAGGTCTCAGACTTGTGTTTCATTAAGTAGACATACCCATATCTACTTAAGTCATCAGTGAGGGTGAGGACATAACAATAGCCACCGCGAGCCTAAACGCTCATTGGACCGCACACATCAGTATGTATGATTTCCAATAAGTTGGTTGCTCGCTCCATTGTTCCGGAGAACGGAGTCTTGGTCATTTTACCCATGAGGCATGGTTCGCACGTGTCAAATGATTCACAATCAAGAGACTCCAAAAATCCATCTGCATGGAGTTTCTTCATGCGTTTGACACCAATGTGACCAAGGCGGCAGTGCCACAAGTATGTGGGACTATCATTATCAACCTTACATATTTTGGCATTCACACTATGAATGTGTGTAATATCACGTTCGAGATTAAATAAGAATAAACCATTGACCAGCAGGGCATGACCATAAAACATGTGTCTCATATAAAGAGAACAACCATTATTCTCAGATTTAAATGAGTAGCCATCTCGCATTAAACGAGATCCAGATACAATGTTCATGTTCAAAGCTGGTACTAAATAACAATTATTGAGGTTTAAAACTAATCCCGTAGGTAAATGCAGAGGTAGTGTGCCGACGGCGATCACATCGACCTTGGAACCGTTCCCGACACGCATCGTCACCTCGTCCTTCGCCGGTCTCCGTTTATTCTGCAGTTCCTGTTTTGAGTTACAAATATGAGCAACTACACCAGTATCAAATACCCAGGAGCTACTACGAGCGATGGTAAGGTACACATCAATAACATGTATATCACATGTACGTTTGGTATTGCCGGCCTACATTTCCGCTAAGTACTTGGGGCAGTTCCGCTTCCAGTGACCGTTTCCCTTGCAATAAAAGCACTCAGTCTCAGGCTTGGGTCCATTCTTTGACTTCTTCCCGACAGCTTGCTTACCGGGCGCGGCAACTCCCTTGCCGTCCTTCTTGAAGTTCTTTTTACCCTTGCCTTTCTTGAACTTAGTGGTTTTATTCACCATCAACACTTGATGTTCCTTTTTGATTTCCACCTTCGCTGATTTCAGCATTGAATATACCTCAGGAATGGTCTTTTCCATCCCCTGCATATTGAAGTTCATCACAAAGCTCTTGTAGCTAGGTGGGAGCGACTGAAGGATTTTGTCAACGACCGCATCATCTGGGAGATTAACTCCTAGCTGAGACAAGCGGTTATGCAGCCCAGACATTTTGAGTATGTGCTCGCTGACAGAACTGTTCTCCTCCATCTTACAACTGTAGAACTTGTCGGAGACTTCATATCTCTCGACCCGGGCGTGAGCTTGGAAAACCATTTTCAGCTCTTGGAACATCTCATATGCTCCGTGTTGCTCAAAACGCTTTTGGAGCCCCGGTTCTAAGCTGTAAAGCATGCCGCACTGAACTAGGGAGTAATCATCACTACGTGTCTGCCAAGCGTTCAGAATGTCTTGTTCTGCAGGGAAAATAGGTGCTTCACCTAGCGGTGCATCAAGGACATATGCTTTCCTGGCAGCTATGAGGATAATCCTCAGGTTACGGACCCAGTCCGTGTAGTTGCTGCCATCGTCTTTCAGCTTGGTTTTCTCTAGGAACGCGTTGAAGTTGAGGGCAACATTAGCGTGGGCCATTTGATCTACAAGACATATAGCAAAGATTTTTAGACTAAGTTTAGGATAATTAAGTTCATCTAATCAAATTATTTAATGAACTCCCACTCAGACAGACATCCCTCTAGTCATCTAAGTGATACATGATCCGAGTCAACTAGGCCGTGTCCGATCATCACGTGAGACGGTCTAGTCATCATCAATGAACATCTTCATTTTGATCGTATCTTATATATGACTCATGTTCGACCTTTCGCTCTTCCTTGTTCCGAGGCCATGTCTGTACATGCTAGGCTCGTCAAGTCAACCTAAGTGTATTGAGTGTGTAAATCTGGCTTACACCCATTGTATTCGAACGTTAGAATCTATCACACCCGATCATCACGTGGTGCTTCGAAACAACGAACCTTCGCAACGGTGCACAGTTAGGGGGAACAATTTCTTGAAATTATGTGAGGGATCATCTTATTTAAGCTACCGTCGTTCTAAGCAAATAAGATGTAAAACATGATAAACATCACATGCAATCAAATAGTGACATGATATGGCCAATATCATTTGCTCCTTTTGATCTCCATCTTCGGGGCGCCATGATCATCATCGTCACCGGGATGACACCATGATCTCCATCATCATGATCTCCATCATCGTGTCTTCATGAAGTTATCTCGTCATCTATTACTTCTACTACTATGGCTATTGGTTTAGCAATAAAGTAAAGTAATTACATGATGTTTATGTTGACACACAGGTCATAAATAAATTAAGACAACTCCTATGGCTCCTGCCGATTGTCATACTCATAGACATGCAAGTCGTGATTCCTATTACAAGAACATGATCAATATCATACATCACATATATCATTCATCACATCCTTTTGGCCATATCACATCACATGGCACATGCTGCAAAAACAAGTTAGACGTCCTCTAATTGTTGTTGCAAGTTTTTACGTGGCTGCTATAGGTTTCTAGCAAGAATGTTTCTTACCTATGCCAAAACCACAACGTGATATGCCAATTTCTATTTACCCTTCATAAGGACCCTTTTCATCGAATCCGATCCGACTAAAGTGGGAGACAGACACCCACTAGCCACATTATGCAACTAGTGCATGTCAGTCGGTGGAACCAGTCTCACGTAAGCGTACGTGTAAGGTCGGTCCAGGCCGCTTCATCCCACGATGCCGCCGAATCAAGATAAGACTAGTAACGACAAGTAAATTGACAAAATCAACGCCCACAACAACTTGTGTTCTACTCGTGCATAGAAACTACGCATAGACCTAGCTCTGATACCACTGTTGGGGAACGTAGCAGAATTTTAAAATTTTCTACGCATCACCAAGATCAATCTATGGAGTCATATAGCAACGAGGGAGAGGGGAGTGCATCTACATACCCTTGTAGATCGCGAGTGGAAGCGTTCAAGAGAACGGGGTTGATGGAGTCGTACTCGTCGTGATCCAAATCACCGATGACCGAGCACCGAACGGACGACACCTCTGCATTCAACACACGTATGGTTGGGAGAGACGTCTCCTCCTTCTTGATCTAGCAAGGGAGAGGAGAGGTTGATGGAGATCCAGCAACACGACGGCGTGGTGGTGGAAGCAGCGGGATCTCGGCAGGGCTTCGCCAAGCACCAACGAGAGGGAGAGGTGTCACGGGGGGAAGAGGGAGGCGCCAGGGACTTGGGTCGGCTGCCCTCCCTCCCCCCACTATATATAGGGCCCCTAGGGGGGGCGGCCCTAGGAGATGGGATCTCCAAGGGGGGGCGGCGGCCAAGGGGGACTTGCCCCCCAAGCCAAGTGGGGCGCCCCCCACCCCTAGGGTTTCCAACCCTAGGCGCAGGGGGAGGCCCATGGGGGGTGCACCAGCCCACCAAGGGCTGGTTCCCCTCCCACTTCAGCCCATGGGGCCCTCCGGGATAGGTGGCCCCACCCGGTGGACCCCCGGGACTCTTCCGGTGGTCCCGGTACTATACCGATTACCCCCGAAACCTTCCCGATGGCCGAAATTGGACTTCCTATATATAAATCTTCACCTCCGGACCATTCCGGAACTCCTCGTGACGTCCAGGATCTCATCCGGGACTCCGAACAACTTTTGGGTTACCGCATACTAATATCTCTACAACCCTTGCGTCACCAAACCTTAAGTGTGTAGACCCTACGGGTTCGGGAGACACGCAAACATGACCGAGACGACTCTTCGGTCAATAACCAACAGCGGGATCTGGATACCCATGTTGGCTCCCACATGTTCCACGATGATCTCATTGGATGAACCACGATGTCGAGGATTCAATCAATCCTGTATTCAATTCCCTTTGTCAATCGGTACGTTACTTGCCCGAGATTCGATTGTCGGTATCCCAATACCTCATTCAATCTCATTACCGGCAAGTCACTTTACTCATACAGTAATACATCATCCCGTGACCAACCCTTAGTCACATTGAGCTCATTACGATGATGTTTTACCGAGTTGGCCCAGAGATACCTCTCCGTCATGCGGAGTGACAAATCCTAGTCTCGATTCATGCCAACCCAACATACACTTTCGGAGATACCCGTAGTGCACCTTTATAGTCACCCAGTTACGTTGCGACGTTTGGCACACCCATAGTGTTCCTATAGTATCCGGGAGTTGCACAATCTCATGATCTAAGGAAAAGATACTTGGCATTCGAAAAGCTCTAGCAGACGAACTACATGATCTTGTGCTATGCTTAAGATTGGGTCTTGTCCATCACATCATTCTTCTAATGATGTGATCCCATTATCAATGACATCTAATGTCCATAGTCAGGAAACCATGACTATCTGTTGATCAATGAGCTAGTCAACTAGAGGATTACTAGGGACATGTTGTGGTCTATATATTCACACATGTATTACGATTTCTGGATAACACAATTATAGCATGAACAATAGACAATTATCATGAACAAGGAAATATAATAATAACCATTTTATTATTGCCTCTAGGGCATATTTCCAACAGATGCCTATTAATAGATATCAATGTGAGTGAGTAGGGATTGCCATGCAAAAAGATGCACTAGAGCTATAAGTTTATGAAAGATAAAAAAGAAAACTAAGTGGGTGTGTATCCAACTTGCTTTCTCATGAAGACCTTGGGCATTTTGAGGAAGCCCATCGTTGGAATATACAAGCCAAGTTCTATAATGAAAAATTCCCACAAGTATATGAATGTGGATCATAGGAGACTCTCTATCATGAAGATCATGGTGCTACTTTCAAGCACAAGTGTGGCAAAAAGGATAGTAACATTGTCCCTTCTCTCTTTTTCTCTCATTTTTTTCTTTTTTTGGGCCTTCTTTTTTTATTCGGTCTTCTCTCTCTTTTTTTATTTCCTCACATGGGACAATACTCTAATAATGAAGATCATCACACTTCTATTTACTTACAACTCAAATATTACAACTTGATACTAGAACAAAAATATGACTCTATGTGAATGCCTCCGACGGTGTACCGAGATGTGTAATGAATCAAGAGTGACATGTATAAAAAATGATGAACGATGGCTTTACCACAAATACGATGTCAAGACATGATCATGCAAAGCAATATGACAATGATGGAACGTGTCATAATAAATGGAACAGTGGAAAGTTGCATGGAAATATATCTCAGAATGGCTATGGAAATGCCATAAAAGGTAGGTGTGGTGGCTGTTTTGAGGAAGGATATGTGGTGGGTTTATGGTACCGGCGAAAGTTGCACGGTACTAGAGAGGCTAGCAATGGCGGAAAGGTGAGAGTGCATATAATCCATGGACTCAACATTAGTCACAAAGAACTCACATACTTATTGCAAAAATCTATTAGTCATCGAAACAAAGTACTACGCACATGCTCCTAGGGGGATAGATCGGTAGGAAAATACCATCGCTCGTCCCCGACCGCCACTCATAAGGAAGACAATTAAAAAACGTCTCATGCTCCAACTTCGTCACATAACGGTTCACCATACATGCATGCTACGGGACTCACAAACCTTAACACAAGTATTTCTCAAATTCTCAACTACTCACTGTCATGACTCTAATATCAGCATCTTCATATCTCAAAACAATCATAAGGAATCAAACTTCTCATAGTATTCAATGCACTCTATATGAAAGTTTTTATTATATCCCTCTTGGATGCCTATCATATTAGGACTAATTTTATAACCAAAGCAAATTACCACGCTGTTCTAAAGACTCTCAAAACAATATAAGTGAAGTGTGAGAGTTCATTAATTTCTATAAAATAAAACCTCCGCCGTGCTCTAAAAAGATATAAGTGAAGCACTAGAGCAAGATTGCCTAGCTCAAAAGATATAAGTGAAGCACATAGAGCATTCTAATAAATCACGATTCATGCGTGTCTCTCCCAAAAGGTGTGTACCACAAGGATGATTGTGGCAAACTAAAAAGCAAAGACTCAAATCATACAAGACGCTCCAAGCAAAACACATATCATGTGCTGAATAAAAATATAGCCTGAAGTAAAGTTACCGATAGACGAAGGCGAAAGAGGGGATGCCTTCCCGGGGCATCCCCAAGCTTAGGCCCTTTGGCCTCCTTGATATTACCTTGGGGTGCCTTGGGCATCCCCAAGCTTCTGCTCTTAACACTCCTTATTCCATAGTCCATCAAATCCTTACCCAAAACTTGAAAACTTCAGAACACAAAACTTCAACAGAAAATCTCGTAAGCTCTATTAGTATAAGAAAACAAATCACCACTTTTGGTACTGTTGTGAACTCATTCTTTATTTCTATTGGTGTAATATCTACTATATTCCAACTTTTCCATGGTTCGTACCCCCCGATACTAGCCATAGATTCATCAAAATAAGCAAACAACACGCGAAAAATAGAATCTGTCAAAAACAAAACAGTTTGTAGCAATCTGGATATTTAGAATACTTATGTAACTCCAAAAATCCTGAGAAATTAGGAAGTTCTAGGCAATTTGTTTGTTAATTCTCTGAAAAAAGAATCAGTATTTTATTGCACTTCTGTTAAAAATGAAAACTAATCTCCTCGGCAAGAAAGTTTCTGTTTTTCAGCAGGATCAAATCAACTATCACCGTAAGCTATCCCAAAGGGCTTACTTGGCACAAACAATAATTAAAACATAAAACCACATCGAACGAGAGGCTAGATGAATTATTTATTGCAAAACAGGACCTAAATAGCAAAATAAAAAATAAAATTGGGTCGCCTCCCAACAAGCGCTATTGTTTGACGCCCCTAGCTAGGCATAAAACACGAATAGATCTAAGTATTGTCATCCTTGGCATCCAATACATAAGTGGCTCTAATAATAGATTCATAAGGCAATTTAATTTTCTTTCTAGAGAAGTGTTCCATGCCTTTCCTTAACAGAAATTGAAATCTAATGTTCCCTTCTTTCATATCAATAATTGCACAAATCGTTCTAAGGAAAGGTCTACGAAGAATAATAGGACATGTAGGATTGCAATATATATCAAGAAAAATGAAATCTATGGGCACATAATTCCTATTATCAACAATAATAACATCATTAATTCTTCCCATAGGTTTCTTAATAGTGGAATCCGCAAGATGCAAATTTAAGGAACAATCATCAAATTCATGGAAACCTAACACATCACATAAAGTTTTCGGAATCATGGAAACACTAGAATCCAAATCACACAAAGCATAGCACTCATAATATTTAATTTTAATGTTACTAGTAGGTTCCCACTCATCATAAATTTTTCTAGGGATAGAAACTTCCAATTCTAGCTTTTCTTCAAAAGATTGCATCATAGAATCAATGATATGTTTAGTAAAAGCTTTGTTTTGATTATAAGCATGAGGAGAATTCAACATGGATAGCAACAAGGAAATACAATCTATTAAAGAACAATTATCATAATTAAAGTCCTTGAAATCCAAAAGAGTGGGTTCATTGCTACCTAAAGTTTTGACCTCTCCAATCCCACTTTTATCAATTTTTGCATCAAGATCTAAAATCTCCGAATCATTGGGACGCCTTCTAACTAAAGTTGACTCATCTCGAGTCCCATGTTTATCAAGATTCACATTGGAAAACAAAGATTCAATAGGAGTCACATCAATTACTTTAAGATCTTCATCATTATTTCCAACCTCTGGTTTGGCGGCCATTTTGTTCACTAAAGTAGCTTGTTTGTCAGAATTTGACCTACTAAATTTTCAAGGTGCGCAAACTAAGATCTCAAATCATAAAATTCTTTAGACATATCATCAAGCTCTTTATTCATGTATCCCATAAAGTTTTTCTGCTCCTTGAGCTCGTTTCTAAAGAAATATTTATGCTCAAATTGCAAAGACATGAAACTTCTAATGTTATTCTCAATTTCGTCTAACCTCCTAAGGTGAGGGTCAACGTTTTTAGGAGGAGTCATGATGACAAGGCAGTCAATCCAACACATGAGCACACAAGAAGCAAGCGAAGAAGACGGATGGAAGAAGGGCGAATCTCTTCGAAAATCGTTTTAGAAGTGGGGGAGAGGAAAACGAGAGGCGAATGGCAAATAATGTAATGCGAGGGATGAGAGCTTATGATGGGTACTTGGTATGTCTTGGCTTGGCATAGATATCCCCGGCAACGGTGCAAGAAATCCTTCCTGCTACCTCTTGAGCTTGCGTTGGTTTTTTTCTTGAAGAGGAAAGGGTGATGCAGCAAGTTAGAATAAGTATTTTATTTCCCATAGTTTTGAGAACCAAGGTATCAATCTAGTAGGAGACAATGCAAAAAGCCATCGAATACCTACACAAACAAACACCAACTTGCACCCAACGTGACAAAGGGGTTGTCAACCCCTTCACGTTTATTTGCAAAGTGAGGTCTGATATAGATGGATAAACGGTAAAGTAATATTTTTTTTGTATTTTTGGTTTATGGAACGAAAAGTAAAAGATTGCAAAGAAAGTAAATCGGAAACTAAAATTGTAGATCAGAAAGTAAAATTGTAGATCGGAAACTTATATGATGGAAAATAGACCAGGGGGCCATAGGTTTCACTAGAGGCTTCTCTCAAGATAGAAATTATTACGGTGGGTGAAAAAATTACTGCCGAGCAATTGATAGAAAAGCGCAAAGTCATGACGATATCTAAGGCAATGATCATGAATATAGGCATAACATCCGTGTCAAGTAGACCGAAACGATTCTGCATCTACTACTATTACTCCACACATCGTCTGACTCCTGCCTGCATCTAGAGTATTAAGTTCATAAGAACAGAGTAACATATCTTGTTATCCTTGATGGCAACAATATAATACGTGCCTTATTGCCCCTACTGTCACTGGGAAAGGACACCGCAAGATTTAACCCAAAGCAAAGCACTTCTCCCATTGCAAGAAAAACCAATCTAGTTGGCCAAACCAAATCGATAGTTCGAAGAGACTCGCAAAGATATCAAATCATACATATAAGAATTCAGAGGATATTCAAATAATATTCATAGATAAGCTGATCATAAATCCACAATTCATCGGATCTCGGTAAACACACCGCAAAAGAGTATTACATTGAATAGATTGATACGTCTCCAACGTATCTATAATTTTTGATTGTTTCATGCTATTATATTATCTATTTTGGATGTTTAATGGGCTTTAATATACTATTTTATTTTATTTTTGGGACTAACCTATTAGCCGGAGGCCCAGTGCCAATTCCTGTTTTTTTGCCTATTTTAGAGTTTCACAGAAAAGGAATACCAAATGGAATCCAAACGAAATGAAACCTTCACGATGATCTTTCTTGGACCGAAAGCAATCCAGAAGACTTGGAGTTGAAGTCTGGAACTCCACGAGGTGGCCACGAGGCAGGAGGGCACGCCCAGGGGGGTAGGCGCACCCCCACCCTCGTGGGCCCCTCGTAGCTCCACCGACGTACTTCTTTCGCCTATATACTCTCTTATACCCTAGAAACATCAGGGAGAGGCATGAAACCACTTTTCCACCGCCGGAACTGAGGGAGTCCTGGACTAAGGGGTCCTCGGGCGTCCGGCGTGTTGGACATGGGCCGGACTGATGGGCTATGAAGATACAAGACCGAAGACTCTCACCCGTGTCCGGATGGGACTCTCCTTGGCGTGGATGGCAAGCTTGGCATTCGGATATGAAGATTCCTTTCTCTGTAACCGACTTTGTACAACCCTAGTCCCCTCCGGTGTCTATATAAACCAGAGGGTTTTGTCCGTAGAGGCAATCATAATCATATAGGCTAGACTTCTAGGGTTTTAGACATTATGATCTCGTGGTAGATAAACTCTTGTAACCCCCATACTGATCAATATTAGTCAAGCAGGACGTAGGGTATTATCGCCATCAAGAGGGCCTGAACCTGGGTAAAACTTTGTGTCCCTTGTCTCTTGTTACCATGAACCTCAGACGCATAGTTCGGGACCCCCTACCCGAGATCCGCCGGTTTTGACACCGACATTGGTTCTTTCATTGAGAGTTCCACTGCGTCATCTTCAAGAGGTTCGATGGCCTCGTCGATCATCAACAACAATGTTGTCCAGGGGGAAGTTTTTCTGCCCGGACAGATCTTCGTATTCGGCGGCGTCGCACTTCGGGCCAAGTCGCTTGGCCATCTAGAGTAGATCGACAGCTACGCCCCTGGCCATCAGGTTAGGTTTGGAAGCTTGAACTACGTTGCTGACACCCGCGGAGACTTGATCTCCGACGGGTTCGAGCCCACGGCAGCCGCTCCCTGCCACCACGATGAGCATGACCTAAATCTGCCATCGGACCATACCCAGGAGATAGCACCCCTGAGCGCTCCGGCCCTAGATCCGGAGCAGATTGCCTCACCCGAGGACGGGAAGCTCAACCCCGCCACGGGAGCCGCAGACTCAGCGGCGCTGGAGCCGCACACAGACCCAACTTCAAACATGACCTGCATCATCGGAACCTCGGATTCATCTCTGGCCACAGGTTCTGAACTCCGCGCGCCCGCGTCCGTCGAGCTCGATCATGCATCGGTCGTCAAATTCAACGCCGCGGACATCTTCTGGCACTCACCTTTAAGCGATGTGTTGAACTCATTAAAATCCCTCTCCTTAGCAGGGGACTCACAACCGAATTATATACAGCTCGAACTAGGGGTTGATGACGGGGAATTTCGCTTCCCACCCACCTCCCACTTCACAGCCACTGTCAAGGACTTAACCGACATGCTCGATTACGGCTCTGAAGACATCGATGGTATGGACAACGATGCCGGAGAAGAGGAGGCCCAAAACCCACTGCTTACCGGACGTTGTACGGCCACCTCCTCATATGACGTGTACATGGTGGATACACCCAAAGAGAATAGCGGCCACGACAAGGAAGACCCAGTCGAGGATAAACCTCCTGAGACACAACCAAAGCGCCAACGTCAGCGGTGCCGCTCCAAGTCACGCCGTGGAAAAGAGAACAATACCGGCACGGGAGAAAACAATACCCGGATGATGCCGAAGACAATGAAGACCCCGTTGAGCCAACTTCAGAATAGGACGAACGGGAAGATGGGAAAGTTAGCCCTGATGAACTGGCCATAAACGAAGACTCGGAGGACAGTAACTATCTTCCGCTCTCCAAGGATGAGGTGAGCCTCGGCAACGAGGATTTTATCGTGCCTGAGGAACCTCTCGAGCAGGAGCGCTTCAAGCACCGGCTAATAGCCACTCCAAGGAGCCTGAAAAAGAAGCATCATCAGCTTCAAGCTGATCAAGATCTGCTCAACAATAGATGGACTGATGTGCTGGCAGCAGAAGAATATGACCTCGAGCGCCCAACCAAAAGTTACCCGAAGCGTAAACTGCTACATCAGTTCGATGACGAGGCGCTGGAGCCCGTACCATCATCACGCAATGCGGCTGATCGACCACCACGTGGCCGAGACAAAGCGGCAACTCAAGCCGAACACCAGCCCACACTACCTCACCGTAAAGGCAGAGATAAAACAACTAGGGGACATACATATGACCTACGGGAAGACCTGGACAGTAGAGCAGGCCAGACCAGATCAATCTATGGATCGCGGGGGAGTGCGCCGACGGGCGACAACAGCTATCTAGCTAGATGCAACAATCATAACCATGCCTGGACCGAAAACCGCAGATGGACTCCATCCAAACTAGGTCACGATCTGGCCCGATATAGAGGTGCCGCACACCACTGATGAAGTAATGGAACATGAATTCCCAGAAGGGTTCAAACCCGTGAATATCGAATCATATGATGGAACAACAGATCCCACGGTATGGATTGAGGATTTTCTTCTCCATATCCACATGGCCCGCGGTGATGATCTCCACGCCATCAAATACCTCCCACTGTAACTAAAGGGACCTGCACGACACTAGCTTAGAAGCCTTTCGGAGAACTCCATTGGCAGCTGGGAGGACCTGGAAGACGCCTTTCGCGATAACTTCCAAGGTACATATGTCCGGCCACCAGATGCCGATGACTTAAGTCACATCATCCAGCAGCCCGGAGAGTCAGCCAGGAAGCTCTAGACTAGGTTCTTAATTAAAAAGAACCAAATTGTCAATTGTCTAGACGCTGAAGCTCTCGCGGCCTTCAAACACAGCGTCTGGGATGAGTGGCTCGCCTGCCACCTAGGTCAAGAAAAACCAAAATCCATGGCAGCCCTTACCGCTCTGATGACCCGCTTTTTCACAGGAGAAGACAATTGGCTCGCTCGTAGAAGCAACAGCGCCAGCGATCTGGGCACTTCCAAAGTCCGAGACGGCAACGGCAAGCCACGACACAATAAACACAAGCGTCGCAATAATAACAAAGGAACACAAGACACAATGGTCAACACCCGATTCAGCGGCTCCAAACCCAGTCAACGGAAAAAACCATTCAAGGCAAACAGAGACGGACTATCCAATTTAGACAAGATACTAGATCAGCCCTGCCAGATTCATGGAACCCCCGATAAACCCGCCAATCATACCAATAGAAGCTGTTGGGTCTTCAAACAAGCCGGCAAGCTTAATGCCGAACACAAGGGGAAGGGGCCGCCCAGTGACAACGATGACGAAGAGACTCGCCCACCAAACACCGGGGGTCAAAAGCAATTTCTCTGCAAAGTAAAAACAGTAAACATGGTATACGTCACGCACACCCCTATAGGGGAGCGCAAGTGCGCACCACGGGACGCCTATGCCATAGAGCCGCCCCCCAAATTTAACCAATGGGAGGCCTGCCCGATCACTTTTGATCGCAGGGATCACCTAGTTAGTATCCGTCACACAGGTTCAGCAGCTCTGGTCCTCAACCCAATTATCAATGGGTTCCATCTCACGAAAGTCCTTATGGACGGCGGCAACAGCCTTAATCTACTCTAACAAGACATTGTCCGCAAAATGGGCATTGATCCCTCAAGAATCAAGCCCACCACAACTACCCTCAAGGGAGTAGTACCTGGCGTAGAGGCTCAGTGCACGGGCTCCATCACATTGGAAGTAGTTTTCGGTTCACCGAACAACTTCCGAAGTGAAGGCTTGACCTTCGATATTGCCCCGTTCCGGATTGGCTACCATGCACTTCTAGGGCGCTGCTTTTCTTGTTTTAATGCAGTCCCACATTACGCCCATGCAAAACTTAAGATGCCCAGTCCACGTGGCATCATAACAATAAATGGAAATATGGAACGCTCCCTCCGTATAGAGGGTCATACTACGGCTAGTACAGCCGAAGTACAAAGCGGCCTCATCAAGCCGTGTATCTTATCGGCCATTAAGCCGCCAATCTCTATTAAACAGGACCGATTAATCTCAGGGCTGGATTAGCAGTTTGGCCTACGTCGTTCGCCTCATATACATGTGAAGTCTGTACCGCACATACATAATTATGCACTTAAAATACCTTGGTCATCGGCGGAGGCACAATACGGACAGGCCTACAAGCACTCCCATAGCCTCGTTTTCTTTTCTAACCATTTTTTATCTTTTACCACAGGTGGGTCAAAGGTTGGTCATCTCACGGACTCTTTCGGAGTTCGGCTTCATACACTTACTCAAAGGCTATTCCTGTCAAGGAGTCCTTTCACCGAGGCAAGGCGGCGCAGACGTGCAACAGGAGGTCCAAATAATTTTTTGAAGACCTCACTCTCTATTTCGAGCCTGTAAAATGCCTTTTTCCTCAGCCTTCGACCCCTGGCATGTCAAATAGCCTAGGTTGTGGTGTTATTATCTGTAAGATGGCGATTGACGTATCAATCAGGTTCCAATGAACATAACCCGTAGTCAGTATTCGCTTCTTCAACAGAACTGAATTTTGCTTCTTCGGTTGTCTCACACATGCACCTCGGCACAAATTGCCAGGGGCTCGATATGGGAACAAGTGAGTCACTGACATGTCCGAATAGCTTTATTAGCATACTTCGACGTCATGAGTTTTGGACTTATATGCATCAGCTCCGAATCATGTCTTTGGTCAATAGTTGGGTTGCCCGGCTCCTGTGCTTACTACCTTACGTTCCGCCCTATCGGCTAAGGTAGTAAAGGGAGAACTACTGCGATTGTGTTTCTGGTTCATCTGGTCAAGAACCTCAGTAGAGAAAGCCGAAAACTGACTGTCATGATACGGCGAGAGCTGGTCAACCACTCGATGACCTATTAGAATCTTTCATGATTCCTTCCATATTACACGAAGGACCATTCTTCTGGTCACCTATGTAACGCACCGTATTCAGATAAACGCGTACATACCAGGGCCTATATCGTAGACCCACTGTCAAACTCCTATGGCTAAGTGAAAGTGTTAAAGACCTATAGTCCGATTGCCTCGTTCACTGCATTGGCACCTCCTTCATGGACCAAGACGTTGGGTCAAGAGTGATCAAGTGCTTTTACGAACACCCCCTATTATATGCGATGGGGTTGAAGCCGACAACTGGAAAACTTCCAAATTATACAAAAAACGGCCGCATAGGAGGAACCAAAACCTTCAGGCAAAAAGCATAGCTTATAATAAATCATAATATTGTTTTTACAATTTTGGTACAAATCACTCGAATATCATATCCTTCAAGCACCGACCCTCTATCAAGCGGGCGCCCTCAAGGACATCCTCAAAATAATGCTCCGGTGTATGATGGTCCTTGCCCCCCGGGTGGCTTTTTGCTGCAATATCGGTGGCCCGCATCTTCGCCCAGTACGTCTTGACGTGGGCAAGGGCCATCCGTGCACCTTCAATGCACGTTGACCGCTCAGCGACGCTGATGCACGGCACCGCATCAACAAGTTGCTGCACCAAGCCAAAATAATTATTCAGAATTGGCTCCGTCAGCCACAACTGGACCACGACGTCCTTCATGGCAGATCCGGATATTCTGTGGAGCTCGGCCCACTGGGCCATCTGTTCATTCAGTAACAGCGGACGCTTTGGCATGCTGAATTGCGACCAGAAAAGCTTCTCCATGCGTGTCCTTCTTGCGCCTGGTAAAACTGCACCGTATCAGAGACACTCTTCGACAAGTCCAAGAATGCGTCTGGAGAACTCCACATTTGGTCAAGCGGGGCATACTTTGGATCATCGAATTTAGTCTATAATAAGAAGGGCTTACCGGCCGCTATTTCCCCAGCTTGTCGGATCTCCACCCTAGCCGCTCTAGACTCGGACCGTGCTTCTCTCGCCTCTTGTAAGGCCTTGTCAAGATCGGTCATTTTGAATTTGCTATCCTTTTCGAGGAATTCACATCGGACAGTGGCATCCTTTAGCTCACGCACCATGGTAAATATTCTCTCCTCACATTGGTGCCGAGCAGCCTGTTCGGCTTTTAACTCAGTGGCGGCCTTCTTGGCAATCCCATCACTTATCCTGACTTGCTCCTTGGCCCGGACGAGCTCAGCCTGTAGGGGCTCAACCGCGGCAGCACCATCTCTAGTTATGCATATTTCAGTATATAATTCTCAGCTTCATGCTCATATTATCATACATACATATACTGATTGCCCCAAAACATACCTTGTGCCTCGTCAAGCCGCCTGTTAATCAGCATGATGTTGTCATCCACCACATCAAGTTTCTGCTTCAGATCTGCAACCTCTATAGCATGGGCAGTCGCCGTGGATGAAACAGCATGTGTTCCACTTAGTTAGATTATTTCCTAGGCATATCTTTTTTGATCCTCTGATTGCCTCCTTTCGGACGCCAACCAGAGTCTCAGGGGCTACTATCTATACACGAGTGCATTTTTTGTGCAATTGAAGATATTACATTGCATACCTCGAAGCCTCTTAGCAGGCCCGTGAAGGCTTCATTCAATCCTCTTCTCGCGGACAGAATCCTCTCAGCTACCGTAACCATCAAGGTACAATGTTCCTCTGAGATGGACGCATGTTGCAACACGTCCATCATGGTATGCGACACCTCCTGATTCCTAGAAGCGGCAATGGGAGTATGGACTCCCTTCGAAGGGATGTGTTTGCTCGACTCTAGAATCATCTCCGGCTGTAAACCGGATAGTTCGGGGACTTTATTGTTGGTCCCCGAAGGGGCTGCATGCCCCGAACCCTGGGCCGCCGAAGTATCACCTTTGGGCGCGGTCTTCATTGTCCCTCGCACCACTTGTTGATCAGGAGAAATCCTCCGGGGCGACACCTCAAAGTCGTCCGCCTTGTTGGTCAAGAGGGTCTGGGGAGGTGTAACACCCACAATGCGGCTATATCTCCCACGTGTCGGGGCACGACTTAGAGGCATAGCCGCATGGTAGGCTTGTCGCAAGAGGGGTAATCTTCACACATCCCATGTACTGAATAAGAAAGGGATAAAGAGTTGTCTTACAATCGCCACTTCACACAATACATAAATAATTCATACATCATCCAAAGTGCAATCAAGGTCCGACTACAGAACCAAAATAAAAGAAGACAACCCCAAATGCTAGATCTCCGATCGTCCCAACTGGGCTCCACTACTGATCATCAGGAAAGGAAACATAGGCCCGAATCCTCGTCGAACTCCCACTTGAGTTCGGTATCGTCACCTGCACTGGTATCCTCGGCACCTGCAACTGTTTGGAAGTATCCGTGAGTCACGAGGACTTAGCAATCTCACACCTGCGAGATCAACACTATTTAAGCTTATGGGTAGGAGAAGCTAGTGAGGTGGAGCTGCAGCAAGCACTAGCATATATGGTGGCTAACATACGCAAATGAGAGCGAGAAGAGAAGCAACACAATGGTCGACAAGCTAGAAGTGATCCTGAAACAACTTACGATCAGGCATAACACAAGATCGTGTTCTCTTCCCGGACTCCGTCGAAAAGAGACCATCACGACTACACATGCGGTTGATTCATTTTAATTAAGTTAAGTGTCAAGTTCTCTACAACCAGATATTAACAAATTCCCATCTGCCACATAACCGCGGGAACGGCTCTCGAAAGTTTATACCCTACAGGCATGTCCCAACTTAGCCCATCACAAGCTCTCACGGTCAAGAAGGATATTTCTTCTCCCGGGAAGACCCGATCAGTCTTGGAATCCCGGTTACAAGACATTTCGACAATGGTAAAACAAGACCAGCAAAGCCGTCCGATGTGCCGACAAATCCCAATAGGAGTCGCACGTATCTCATTCTCAGGGCACACCGGATGGGCCAGACGTCGGGTTGGCATAGAGCATGGTTGGCCGGGGGGCGCAAGACATCGCCCAGTTTGGACCAACACTCGGAGGAGCACTGGCCCGAGGGTTAAAATAAAGATGACCCTTGAGTCTGCAGAACCCAAGGGAAAAAGGCTTAGGTGGCAAATTTTAAAACCAAGGTTGGGCCTTGCTAGAGGAGTTTTATTCAAAGCGAACTGTCAAGGGGTTCCCATAACACCCAACCACGTAAGGAACGCAAAGTCAAGGAACATAACACTGGTATGACGGAAACTAGGGCGGCAAGAGTGGAACAAAACACCAGGCATAAGGCCGAGCCTTCCACCCTTTACCAAGTATATAGATGCATTAATTAAAATAACAGATATTGTGATATCCCAACATAAACATGTTCCAACATGAAACAAACTTCAACTTCACCTGCAACTAACAATGCTATAAGAGGGGCTGAGCAAAAGCGGTAACATAGCCAAACAACGGTTTGCTAGGAAGGTGGGTTAGAGGCTTGACAAGGCAATATGGGAGGCATGGTATAACAAGTGGTAGGTAGCGCGACATAGCGATAGAACGAACAACTAGCAAGCAAAGATAGAAGTGATTTCGAGGGTATGGTCATCTTGCCTGACATCCCGCAAGGAAGAAGAATGAGTCCATGAAGAAGACAAATAGACGTAGTCGAACGGATCCTCACAATTCCGGAACGAAACCGAAGCTAACAAGAGAAGCAACCTGGAAAGAAGCAAGCAACATAGTAAACAACCATCACATAAACATGGCATGATGCACAACCAAGTATGATGCATGTTCGGTTTAATGAAACATGGCATGGCAAAGTGCACAAACAATACTACAAATTAGGTGGAGCTCAATATGCAACGAGTTGCATATTGATGAAACACCACAATCATATATTTAGTTCTCTCCCGGTTATGTACCCAACAAAATTAAATGTTCTTAACATGGCAAGAGGGTGAAGCATAAATAAACTAACTATTTAGGCAAGTTTAACTGAGGCCGGAAATGCCAAACAACAATTCCGGTAAATCCTCATGTGCATTAGCAATTTAATGCAAGAACAATTTTAAACATTTTAAATGTTATTATCATGATGCAGATGACATGTTCAAGTTTATGCAATTTTATGAAAATATTGACATGAGCATATTATGAAGCATTTGTCATCGTGTCGGAAACAAAAGGGGTGCCACGGCAACGCCGAAAATGATGCCACGACAACATATCAGTTCTGGTAGCTCATGGAGATACCGGTGCAAAAGGAAAAGTGATGGGAGCGTGTCATGCAAGGATGGTGGGGTGCTCCCGTATACCGGGTTCCCACATGTCGGTGACAAGGCAAAAGAGGGGCAACGTGCACCGACAGTTCGGACTCGAGGCAAACAAGGCTGTATCTCATACAAAATGCATTCATTCGTTCACGGGCGTCGTCTCGGGGTTATACCTTCAAAGCGTTCAAACGGGATGGTTCAGATTCGATGGCAGTAGATGTTCTCGCGATGTAGTGGAAGTAGTCGTTCACGGAAGTCGTGGGAGTAGTGGTACACGTTCGTTTTTAAAGAGGTACTTGACGCATCTTAGGTTTCCAGAGGTGACGGTAGTGGAACTTGGTGAATCCGAGTTCTTCGGAGGTCGTCATCGAACTTGGTCAAAAAACACGGCGTGGGTAGACTTTCACTCGACGGTCTTTGGCAACGGTCATCGTACACGGTTCGTAGATGTTCGGTTCTTCCGTAGAGGTACTCGACGCATCCCGGATGTGTAGTCGTACACACACGTAGATGAACTTGGCGGGTCCTCAACGTCCTGGTACTTGGCGTTCGGTGCAGTACTTGTCGAGCAAGAGGCGAAGTCGTGGTACTTGGCGTATCCAAGGGTACTTGGTCTTCAGTCATAGGTACTTGACGGTCGTTGTCGGTGTCAAAACCGGCGGATCTCGGGTAGGGGGTCCCGGACTATGCGTCTAGGCCGGATGGTAACAAGAGGCAAGGGACACGAAGTTTTACCCAGGTTCGGGCCCTCTCGATGGAGGTAAAACCCTACATCCTGCTTGATTAATATTGATGATATGGGTAGTACAAGAGTAAATCTACCACGAGATCAGAGAGGCTAAACCCTAGAAGCTAGCCTATGGTATGATTGTTGTTGTGTATGTTGTCCTACGGACTAAAACCCTCCGGTTTATATAGACACCGGAGAGGGTTAGGGTTACACAAAGTCGGTTACAATGGTAGGAGATCTGAATATCTGTATCGCCAAGCTTGCCTTCCACACCAAGGAAAGTCCCTTCCGGACACAGGACGAAGTCTTCAATCTTGTATCTTCATAGTCCAGGAGTCCGGCTGAAGGTATAGTCCGGCTATCCGAACACCCTCTAATCCAGGACTCCCTCAGTAGCCCCTGAACCAGGCTTCAATGACGACGAGTCCGGCGCGCAGATTGTCTTCGGCATTGCAAGGCGGGTTCCTCCTCCAAGTAATTCATAGAAGATTTTGAACACAAAGATAGTGTCCGGCTCTGCAAAATAAGTTTCCGCATATTGCCATAGAGAGAATAATATTTACACAAATCTAATCTGCTGACGTATTCCGTAGTGTGACACATCACGGCCAAGCCTTTATCCGAGTCGTTTTATTACCCCACCCCAGCGCGTCATGCGAGGCGGTTTCCTTGGCACGTCTTGCTAAAGCAGAGATCGTGTCCCCTTGTTCCGGGATTCTCATCAATACGGGCGTGGGTAACCCAACCGCTTCTAGGACTCCTAGATTATAGGCAAGTCTAAACGGACACGGAGAGGACGCTTGATATTCACCCTCTTTATAAAGGGACAAGGCCTTTATTTTTCCCTCCCGTGCTCAATCGAATCCTTCCCCCACCTCAAGCTGAAACGCCCAAAGTTCAGGTCTGGTGCTCCGAACCTTTAGTCATGTCTGGATCAAGCCTTCAAGGCTGATGGGTGCCTTCCTCCGTCACGGAAGAAGACATCAAAAAGTTGAGGGGGGCCAGATATCTGACCGTCGAGATTCCGCATCGGCTGCCTGCCCGAGGGCAGGCCGTCCCCTCCCCCGAACCCAACGAGATCGTCGTGTTCGTCTCTCACTTCCTCCGAGGTCTAGGCCTTGCTCTGGATCCTTTCGTCAGGGGCTTGATGTTTTATTACGGGCTAGGTTTCCATGATCTAGCTCCGGACTCCTTTCTTCATATCACGACATTTATTATCATGTGCGAGGCCTTCCTCCGGGTTACCCCTCACTTTGGCCTATGGCTAAAGACCTTTGAAGTAAAGCCGAAGATGATCGAGGGGCAACATGCGGCGTGTGGAGGTGCCTCAATATGCAAGATGGCGGGAGCTTCATGGCCCAAAGGTTCCATTCCAGAGGTGTTTGAATTGTGGCAACAGGAGTGGTTCTACATCATGCCCCCTAGAAGTGCCAAGTGGGTGGCCGCCCCTTTTTTCCGTCCGGGCCCTCCACCACAACTGATTTCATGGATTAGCAGAGGATTGAGCTGGGGTCCAGCCAAGGACGTACCTATACTGCAAAGCCGCGTTCAAGATCTCTTCAATGGAGATTTTAGTTTGGTTGCGGTAACACAAGTTATGCTGGTTCGTCAAGTCCAGCCTTGCAAACGCCGGCCCCTTCGCTTGTGGGAGTTCAATCCCGTGGAACCGCGTGCCATTCAAAATTTCCTTGGCCTGATGCATGAGGAGATGTACAAGTCATTCTTTGGACCTCAGGTAGAGTGTCCGGAAATCACCGAGGACGTGGGCCTGAGCAGTAACTGCGCCGCCGGATAGGTAAGAAATCTTTCGGCCGAACATACTGTCTCTCATTTGTTACGAAGTTATTTCTGAGAGTTCGCTTTTTGATCAGGACTGGATAGCAAAGGCGAAGTTGATTCAGTGTTCGGTCCCCCTCCCTGAGGGTTTGGAAAATCCGGTACTGGAAAATATGCTCCAGATCGCACCTTGCCCGGAGCCCTTGAGGGAAGATACTGCGGAGGACGATAAGGGCGGACGCGGGCCCCCAACGCTGCCCATTCTAATCGAGGGAGCGGGCGTCCTCATGAAGGAAGATGACCGGAAGAGGAAAAGGACCGCGCCTGGGGATTCGGAAGCCGAAGCTTCCAAACGAGAGAAGAAGTCTCCCACTGAGAGTCCTACCTTGGGGGTGCTGTTGTCGCACAAAGTTCGCGGGGGGATCAATTCTCCCATGAGTCGTAAGTGACCCGAAATACTTTATCAGTACAGATATGCCATCTTTTTCTTCTAAGAAAATAACCACCGCATATATCTTTGCAGTTCGGGCCTTAGCCCCTCTCAAATGAGCTCATCTTCGGGGGATCTTCTTCCAGAGATGATGGAGAGCGAAACGCCTCCTATGGACTCCCCCGTTCCGGAAGCGGGCGACCCCGAAGTGTCGTCGTGGAGGGCCTCTCCGAGTCCGGTGAGGCCAAAAGATAATCCCTTCGACCCCCGAAGCTCCCAGTGTCCGGCTCCCGAAGAGAGCAGACAAAAGAGTCCGGCACTGTCTAGTGTGCGATCGGATGTTCTGAGGGAGTTGGTGGGGCGAGCGACCATCTCAGATGAGCACCGTGTGCTGATGGATACGGTGGTGGAGAGAATCGCGTCCGCCGAAAGCAGATTGCATGAAGGTTTTATGAGTCTACTGACAGGCTTTGAGGTACGTAAAAATAATGTATGATAGTCCTGCACATGCTAGATGTGCCCTGTGTAGATAGTAGCCCCTGAGACTCTGGTTGTCGTCGGAAACAATGACGAACAGAGGATCGTATTCTCAGGTAATAACCGTACTGCCTTTATGTGCAGGTGGTGGAAACTCCGGTGGCTGGCCGGACTGGTGAGTTTGCCCATTTAAAACAGCAGTTGGATGCGGCAGACGCCGACATCGAGCTTGTTAACAAAGGTCTTGACGAGGCACAAGGTAAGTGTTATTATCTGGTAAACGCCACATAGGAAGAGCAGCAAGATGCCAGCATCTTTAACATGTTGTGACTGCAGATGGAGCTGCCACTGTTGAAGCCTTGCGGGAGGAACTTGCCCGAGCCAAGGAACAA
Source organism: Triticum urartu (assembly GCF_056163025.1). Lineage (NCBI taxonomy): Eukaryota > Viridiplantae > Streptophyta > Magnoliopsida > Poales > Poaceae > Triticum > Triticum urartu. The sequence goes on along the minus strand of NC_141873.1, from coordinate 482,563,667 downwards.
GCGAGGTTGGGTAATGCGGCTTCTTTGAAGGCGGCCGAAGAGTTGCGAGCCGAGAAGGTCGCGCATGGCAAGAGCCGAGATAAGATGGCCAAGATGGCTATAGAATTAAAAGCCGCTGCCGACCGTTGCCGGGTTCTCGAAAAGGAAAATCAGGCGAAGGCATCGGACCTTGAGAAGGCCGCGGCAACGAGAAAATACCTCCGCTCTGCTATGAGGGCGAAGACGGAGGAGCTGCCAGAAGCCGGGGAAATTGTAGCTGGGAAATCCTTTATGTTGCGGAGGAAGTTCTTAGATCCACGGTATGCCCCTCTGGATCGGCTGTGGAGTTCGGAGGATGTGTATATGGATTTGGCAGCGAGCCCTGCCGATGCGGCCAAGTACTTCCGGGGTCAGACGGACCGTGAAGTAGACCAGCTGTTTTGGAGACAATTCCATTCTTCCGAGCGTCCGCTTTCATTGACTGATCAAGTAGCCGAATGGGCCGAACTAAATAGGTTGTCCGGACTGGCCATGAGGTCTGCTGTGGATCAGCTATGGCCGGAAGGGTCAAAACCGAACAGCTATTTCAGCTAGGTGCAGCGGTTCCTTGACGTGGTGCCGCGCATTGATGCGATGAAGAGGTCGGCGTGCATAGAGGGCGCATGGATGGCCTTTGCCCGTGTGAAAGCACACTGGGTGGAGATGGATGCTACCACTGTTGCAACGCGGGATTCGGCCATAGGTCGAAGGGCTGCTGAGCACTACTTTGAAGAAGTTCTTGAGGGTGCTCGTTTGATAGAGACCCAGTGCTCAAAAAATATTATGTTTGAGTGATATGTAATCTCATTGTAAGCGAAATGCTTTTATAAATTTTCATAAGGCTATTTTTATACTTTTTCCTGAAAGTAATATGATGCCTCCTGGGCGGCCGTTTATGTATACATGTGTATAACCTGAAAGATTGCAGTCGTCGGCTTCAACCCCCACGCATATAATGCGGAGGTGTTCGCAGAAACACGCGTTCACACTTAACCCAACGTCTTGGTCCTATTAAGGAGGTGATAGCGGACCGAGTGAGGCAACCGGACTATAACGCTTTAACACTTTCACTTAGCCATGGGAGTTTGACAGTGGGGCTACTAGATAGCCCTTGGTGGCTCCGCACTCTCCCGATCCCGGGGTGCGTACATGCCTGGCTGGAAAACGGCCCTTTATTAAGGCGGAGGAATTCTAACATTCCCATAGGTCATCGAGTGGTTGACCAATCTCACGCTATATCATGAAAGTCAGTTTTCGGCTTTCTCCACTGAGGTGCTCGTCTGGATGAACCAGGGCACAATCACAGTAGTTCTCCTGGTGCTACCTTAGCCGATAAAGCGGAACGTAAGGCACCAAAACACAAGAGCCGGGCAAACCCAACATTTGACCAAAGACAATGATTCGGAGCTGATGCATATAGGGCCAAACTCGCGACGCTGAACACTCCCTAAGGTATTCGGTCTTTGTGGTATAAACCGGGCCTAAATAATGGCCTTTGTAAGAAGCCCCTTGTGTCCAGGTACGTGCATTGGTCTGGCGTGGCCACATGCCAAGATGTCAGCATCCTTCTCAACGGTGGATATGTATCAACAAGAGACAGTAAAAAAGGTTTATGCAGGGTCTTAATCTAAAAAGAATCCTTGGAGCGGGTCCCTGCTGCACGTCTGCGCCTGTGTCTCCGTTGTGCCGTATCCTGGACGGGTGTAGCACGATGATCATCTGTAAAAGAGAGGAATTTAGGTGAAAAAGGTTGTCGTGCATAAAGATAGTTTGTTAAAGAAACCATGCATAATTCAAGATGAGGAGAAATTGCCATATGTCTGCGCGCGTTGAGCCCCTTGTATTGACGAATAGGGGTGTGACCATTTATTCGGTATAAGTAGCGGCGCCGGACTCTATTAGTTGTGTCTGAGGTCTTGACGACCTATTGGGTGCTTTCGCTGGTCCGGGCGCTTTTAGTGTGCGGCTGCCAAGGCCGCCTCACTCTCTTCGGCATGCATAGATCGCTTAATATTTCCGTGCACTGTAATGATGCCACGTGGACCGGCCATCTTGAGTGTAAGGGAGGCGTAGTGTGGTATTGCATTAAAGCGAGCAAAAGCCTCGCGTTCGAGCAGTGCTTGATAGCCACTTTGAAACGGAGCGATGTGGAAAGTTAAATGCTCGCAACGGAAGTTATCAGGGGAGCCGAATATAACTTGTAGGAGGAGGGAGCCCGTACAACGAGCCCCTGCTCCTGGCGTTACTCCTTTAAAGGTAGTATTGCTATGGAAAATTTGTGTTGGGTCTAACCCCATCCTGCGGATTGTATCCTGATATATTAGGTTTAGGCTACTGCCGCCGTCCATCAAGACTCGTGTGAGGTGATATCCGCCAATTACTAGGTCAAATACCAGGGCAGCCCACCTTGCGTGTCGGATACTTGCAGAGTAATCGCGATGGTCGAAAGTGATCGGTTGAGACGACCAGTGGCAGGACCTCGCGGTGATAGGCACTTGGGTATATTTTCCTGGGAGTGCCGCGTTGTTTTTTCCCTTGATTACGTGTAGCACGTTTACTGTTTTGACTTCTGGTGGAAATTTCTTTTGTTCCCCCGTGTCTTGCTTGGGAGGCTCGTCCTCGTCTTCACTTGGCGTATCCTCCCCCTTGTGTATGGCGTTGAGCTTGCCGGACTGCTTGAAGACCCAACATTCTCTATGGGTATGATTAGCAGGTTTACTAGGGGTACTATGGATCTGACATACTTGGTCCAGAATTTTGTTGAGGCTGGACAGTTCATCCCTAGTGTTTTTAGGGGGCGGCTTTTGACCTGGCCGAGAGCTTTTGAATCCGGCATTTACTGCCGTGCCCTTCGTGCTATCTTCTTTATCCCGGCGTTTGTTATTGCTGTTGCGCCATGATTTCCCATTTCCATCTCTAACTTCAGATGTACTGGGGTCGCAGGTGCTGCATCTGGCGAGCCAGCTATCCTCGCCCGCGCAAAAGTGGGTCATGAGGTTTGTTAGTGCGGCAATCATTCTCGGTTTATTTTGGCCGAGGTGTCTGGCGAGCCATTCGTCATGGACGCTATGCTTGAAAGCCGCTAAGGCTTCGGCGTCCGGACAGTCGACAATCTGGTTTTTAGTAAGAAACCTGTTCCAAAGCTTTCGGGCTGACTCTCCGGGCTGTTGAGTTATATGACTCAAGTCGTCCGCATCCGGAGGTCGGACATAAGTCCCTTGAAAATTTGCCCGAAAGGCGTATTCGAGCTCTTCCCAACTTCCAATGGAGCTTTCGGGGAGGCCTTTGAGCCAGTGACGAGCTGGCCCTTTGAGCATGAGGGGTAAGTATTTGATGGCGTGGAGATCATCTCCTCGAGCCATATGGATGTGAAGGATATAGTCCTCAATCCAAACCCCAGGGTCTGTTGTTCCATCGTATGCCTCTATATTTACGGGCTTGAATCCCTCTGGAAATTCATGGTCCAGCACCTCATCAGTGAAGCATAGGGGGTGTGCGACACCCCTGTAGTTGGGTGTACCGCGTTGCTCGGATGTTTGTTGTGTCGCATTGTATGCTGGAGCGCGCTTGCGTGGCCCGTAGATGGATCTTGTTGCGCCGTCCTTTGGGTGCGAACCCTCGCCTGGGTCGCGTGTTGTATTGTGAGCGGCGTTGTATGCCGCTTTGTGTTGGTAGAGGGGTCGTCTATCCGACCAGGTGGCTGCTTTGATTGGTTGTGGGGGGGGGGGTCTGAGGCCTCCTCATCGAATTCGGGTAGTAGCTTCCGCTTTGGGTAACTCTTGGAGGGGTGATTGTTGCCGTACCTTGTTGCCGTGTTGAGTATTTTGCTCCATCTGAATTGGAGTGTGTCTTGCGCGGCCTTGAGCCTTCGCTTCTGCTTTTTAAGGCTCCTCGCGGTGGCAACAAGCCTTTTACGGGCGTTCTGCTGCTCCGGGTGCCTGTCCGGCGTTATGCCGGCCGGACCATTATCCTTGATAGGATTTGCTTGTTCGGTTTGATTATCCGAGTTGCTGTTGTCTGGCAGTGGTTCGCCCTGCTTCAGCGCTGGGTCTATGTGATTGCTATTTCTGTCGAGGCGGGATTAGGGGTGGCGCTTGCATCGCCGTTTTGACTGCTTTTCGAGGGGACAGGCCTTCAGTGCGTCCTTCCGCTCCTCGTCGTCATCTTTTGGTGCGTCCACCATGTATACATCGTATGACGAGGTGGCGTTCCAGGGCTCAGTAGGCGCTGGTTCTTCATCGTCTCCTTCATCGGCGTCCATACCATCGATGTGGTCGGAGTCAAGATCGAGCATGTCGGTTAAATCGTCGACAGTGGCTACAAAGTGGGTGGTGGGTGGGTTTTGAATTTCTTCATCGTCCGAACCCCAACCTTGCTGACCATAGTCCGGCCAGGGCTCTCCTGATAAAGAGAGAGACTTCAGTGATTTCAGGATATCGCCGAAAGGTGAGTGCTGAAGGATGTCCGCGGCCGTGAACTCCATGATCGGCGCCCAATCGGATTCGATCGGCAGGGGCGCGGAGGGTTTGGAGTCCGGAGAGGAATCCGACTCCTTGGAGTCACGAGTCTCGCAGAGTACGGTGCTGGTGTTTGGCTCAATCGCCGTTGGGATCGCAGCCCCCGAGGTGGCGTCCAACCGCCCATCCTCGATCGGCGCAGTTGGCTCCGAACTAGGGGTCGGAGCCGATGTGGGTGCAGCCTCCAGGGCACTGTTCGGCGGCAGAGCTAGATCATGCTCGTCGTGACAGTGCGGCGCGCTCGGTATTGGCTCGAATCCGTTGAAGATCAAGTCCCCGTGGATGTTAGCCGTGTAGTTTAAACTTCCAAATCTGACCTGATGGCCAGGGGCATAGCTTTCGATCTGCTCCAGACGGCCAAGCGAATTGCCCACAGTGCAATGCCGCCAAATACGAAGATCTGTCCGGGGAGGAAGGTCTCACCCTGGACTGCATCGCTATTGATGATCGTAGGAGCCATCGAGCCTGACGGCGACGACACAGAGGAACTCTCAATAAAAGCACGAATGTCGGTGTCAAAATCGGCGGATCTCGGGTAGGGGGTCCCGGACTGTGCATCTAGGCCGGATGGTAACAGGAGGCAAGGGACACGAAGTTTTACCCAGGTTTAGGCCCTCTCGATGGAGGTAAAACCCTACGTCCTGCTTGATTAATATTGATGATATGGGTAGTACAAGAGTAGATCTACCACAAGATCGGAGAGGCTAAACCCTAGAAGCTAGCCTATGGTATGATTGTTGTTGTGTATGTTGTCCTACGGACTAAAACCCTCCGGTTTATATAGACACCGGAGAGGGTTAGGGTTACACAAAGTCGGTTACAATGGTAGGAGATCTGAATATCCGTATCGCCAAGCTTGCCTTCCACACCAAGGAAAGTCCCTTCTGGACACGGGACGAAGTCTTCAATCTTGTATCTTCATAGTCCAGGAGTCCGGCTGAAGGTATAGTCCGGCTATCCAAGCACCCCCTAATACAGGACTCCCTCAGTAGCCCCTGAACCAGGCTTCAATGACGACGAGTCCGGCGCGCAGATTGTCTTCGGCATTGCAAGGCGGATTCCTCCTCCAAGTAATTCATAGAAGATTTTGAACACAAAGATAGTGTCCGGCTCTGCAAAATAAGTTTCCGCATATTGCCATAGAGAGAATAATATTTACACAAATCTAATCTGCTGACGTATTCCGTAGTGTGACACATCACGGCCAAGCCTTTATCCGAGTTGTTTTATTACCCCACCCTAGCGCGTCATGCGAGGCGGTTTCCTTGGCACGTCTTGCTAAAGCAGAGATCGTGTCCCCTTGTTCCAGGATTCTCATCAATACGGGCGTGGGTAACCCAACCGCTTCTAGGACTCCTAGATTATAGGGAAGTCTAAACGGACATGGAGAGGACGCTTGATATTCACCCTCTTTATAAAGGCACAAGGCGATTTGGCATGGGAGGTCCACAGCGAGGTGGAACGTTGCCGCTCAGGACGACCAGAGGAGGCTGCGAGCGTCGTGCTTGTTCCCGAGCAGAGGACGGCGGCGAGGGGCAGCGGGGACGCGAGGACGGAGCGGAGTCTAGCCGCCGGCGAAGGATCCCGGTCCGGTCTAGGTGGGCGTGATGGAAAGGGCCCTGGATGGCGGCGGTGCTGGAGATAGGAGGAACGGCGCAAAGGATGGGCGGCTTGGGCAGCAGGATGTGCAGAAGGGAGTAGTGCGCAGCGAGCCATGGAGGCCAGCGGTGCCATGGCCGTGCGGGCAGGCGAGCTCGCGGGGCCGTGTGGTGGCAACGCCATGGAAGCGAGGAGGAGGTCGGGTGCTCGCGCGCGATGAGGATGATGGGGATCGAGAGGTGAGGAGGGTGCTGGGATTGGAAGAGAGAGGATGCGAGGGAGAGATGGGGGTCGAGCGCGTGCGCGTGTGCTCTCCTGGCAGCGCTGGAAGGAACGAAGGAGGAGGAGGAGCGGTTCGAGAGAGTGGCTAGGGTTAGGATGGGCTTCTGGTGGCTGGCTGCTACTGGACCTTAGGCGCAGATGGCCCAGGGGAGGTTGGGCCGGCGCAGGAAGGTAGGGAGGCCCAGCTGAGCTGGCTTCTCTCCTCTCTCTCTCTCTCTCTCTCTCTCTCTCTCTCTCTCTCTTTTTCACTATTTCAAAGAAACCAAAACTTGGAAGAAATGCCGAGAGGGATAGCAGTGGAGTTTGGGCAGGAAGTAAATTTTCTCACACTCACAAAAATGAGCCTGATCCAAGAAAAATGGAAATGAACACGTGGGTGAAGTTTGAATCAAACTCATTTGAATTTAATTCAAATGGTTTTGCATAGGAAGTAGGTGATAGGGAGGTCCAAAAATGTTGAGGTTTTTAGTGGAACTCCGGAAAGAGAAGAAAGAATTTAGGGCAAAGTTTGGAGACGAGGAATTTAATAAGAAAAAGCATGGAATATTTTGCAAGAGTGTTGTGGTAAATTCCAAACTAATGGAATATTTTATAATAGCTCCCTAAATATCGGGACGGTATGTTATAAAGAGAACTCACCATGTGAATTCCCTTGATTTAAATGGATCAAAGATCCATGCCATTTATTTAGTTGAGTTAAAAAGAGAAATAACATGATGGAATGATGACATGATGCAATGCACATGATGCAATGATGGATGCAACGAACCAAACAAAACACATGACAACAACGAAAAACATGGAAGCCGTCTCGAGCGTCGGTCTCGAGGCGTTACAAGAGGCGTCTCGCTCTCCATCATCTCCGGAAGAAGATCCCCCTAGGAGGAGGACTGTTGAGGAAGACTGCATGCCGGACTGCAAATAAATATTTCAGATGTTGCCCTTGTAAGCGAAAAGGAACGTTATATGTTTAGGACACCTATGTTCACTTACGATTCGGATAAAGGCTTCTCCTTACGGAGGAACTGCGCGTCAACATCGTCTTCCGAACCCGAACCGCCGGGCAAGAACATCTTCCCTCGCTTAGGAGCACCTTCCTCCAAATCTTCAGTGGCGGTCCTCTTCTTCCCATACGGGGAAGGGATGTCGGCTTCCCCTTCTCTTTTGTCTTTGGAAGAGGGAGCCCCAATCTCCCCGGACATAGCGTCTAGTGTTCCTTTAGAATGGAGGTCACCTTTGGCCTTCTTGTTCTCCTCCTTGCCCTCCTTCGTCGGCACTTGATATGGCGCCGGAGCCAGCATCCTTGTTAACACAGGATCGACCGAGTCTTGAGGAAGAGGGGCCAAACACCTAATTCGTTCCGCCTTCTTTATGCAGCCCTGTGCGAAGATGGTTTTCTCAGTCCTACGGGATGTTTAACTAAGCTGTGTTCGGGAGTTGAGTGCTTACCGAGGTATCCGGATGATTGCAGCCGATGCCGATGTCTTCGCTGGTATCTAGCCATTGCCTTCGTGTCTTGAAGAATAACTTCCACATTCCTTTGTGCATTGTGCCGAAGAAGTGCTGAAGGGTCCGTGGTCCTTCCGGATTGAACTCCCACATGTGAAGGGGCCGTTGCTGGCACAACAGGACCCGGCGGACTAGCATTACCTGGATTACATTGATGAGGCCGGTGTCCTTTTCAAGGAGGCTCTGGATGCGGCTTTTTAGCATCTGCACTTCATCAATGGATCCCCAGTTCAGCCCCTTATTAATCCATGATGTGACCTGTAATGCAGGGCCAGGTCGGAACGCAGTTGTAGATGCCCACTTGGTACCACAAGGTTTCGTGATGTAAAACCACTCCCGCTGCCATAGGGCGGAAGCTTCCATGAAAGAGCCTTTGGGCCAAAAAGCATTGGTGAGCTTGTTCACCGTGGCACCTCCACACTCTATTTGCTCCCCCTCGATTACCTTCGGCTTCAAGTTAAAGGTCTTGAGCCATAAACCAAAGTCAGGGGTAATGCGAAGAAAGGCCTCGCACATGACAATAAACGCCGAGATGTGAAGGAAGGAGTCCGGAGCTAGATCGTGAAAATCTAGCCTGTAATAAAACATGAGGCCGCGAACGAAGGGGTGGAGAGCGAACCCTAGCCCCCAGAGGAAGTGGGAGATTAATACGACCCTCTCGCCGGATCTGGGAGTAGGAATAACCTGTCCTTTAGCAGGGAGCCTATTGGGGATTTCCGCGGTCAGGTATCTTGCCACCCGGAGCTTCGCGATATCCTCCTCTGTGACAGAGGAGGCCACCCACCGGCCTTGAGGGCTGGGTCCGGACATGACTGGGAGGCTCGGAATAGTTAAGTTGAAACCTGGGTGCTAGAACTCAAGGTTGGAAAGGTTGAGGAAGAGGTAGGAACGCAGGAGAAAGATGGGTCTGTGCCCCTTTATAAAGGCGATGAATATCAAACGCCTCCTCGTAGGCCTTAAAGCCTGCCTATTCCCAAGGGATTATGCCAACGGAACGGTTGGGTTATCCACGCCCATATTGATGAGAATCCCGTAATAAGGGGACACGATCTCTGCTTCGACAAGACGTGCCAATAAAACTGCATCTTAAAACGTGAAGCGGTAGGCTGGAAAACGGTTCCAAATAATGATTGGGCTGCAACATGATGTCACGCCACAAAAAGTTGTCAGTGGATTAGACTCATAAAATATTATACTCTCTACAGATATATGTGGTGCTTGTTTTGCAGAGCCGGACACGTTCTTTGTGTTCGAAGGCTATTTTGGAGTATTCGGAGGAAGAACCCGCCTTGCAATGCCGAAGACAATCTGCGCGTTGGACACCTCGTCATTGAAGCCTGGTCTAGGGGCTACTAAGGGAGTCCTAGACTAAGGGGTCCTCCGGCGTCCGGCCTGTTGGACATGGGCCGGACTGAAGGGCTATGAAGATACAAGACCGAAGACTCTCACCCGTGTCCGGATGGGACTCTCCTTGGCGTGGATGGCAAGCTTGGCATTCGGATATGAAGATTCCTTTCTCTGTAACCAACTTTGTACAACCCTAGTACCCTCTGGTGTCTATATAAACCAGAGGGTTTACTCCATAGAGGCAATCATAATCATATATGTAACGCCCACGATGCGGCTATATCTCCCACGTGTCGAAGCACGACTTAGAGGCATAACCGCATTGTAAGCAATGTCGCAAGAGGGGTAATCATTACACATCCCATGTACTGAATAAGGAAAGATGTACATAGTTGGCTTACAATCGCCACTTCACACAATACATGAATATAACATTACATCATCTAGATACAAACAAGGTCCGACTACAGAACCAAAATAAAGAACAACCCCAAATGCAGCAATGTCCCCGATCGACCCAACTGGGCTCCACTACTGATCGACTGGAAACGAAACAACATAACGAACACGAACTTCTTTGAGCTCCTCCTTGAGCTCGGTTGCGTCACCTGCACGATATCATCGGCACCTGCAAACTGGTTTTGGAAGTAATCTGTGAGTCACGGGGACTTAGCAATCTCACACCCTCGCGATCAAGACTATTTAAGCTTATGGGTAGGTAAAAGGTATGTGAGGTGGAGCTGCAGCAAGCACTAGCATATATGGTGACTAACTTACGCAAATGAGAGCGAGAAGAGGAGCAAAGCACGGTCGTGAACTAGAAGTGATCAAGAAGTGATCCTGAAACTACTTACGTTCAAGCATAACTCCAACACCGTGTTCACTTCCCGGACCCCGCCGAGAAGAGACCATCACGGCTACCCACGCGGTTGATGCATTTTAATTAAGTTAAGTGTCAAGTTTTCTACAACCGGACACTAACAAATTCCCATCTGCCCATAACCGCGGGCACGGCTTTCGAAAGTTCAAAACCCTGCAGGGGTGTCCCAACTTAGCCCATCACAAGCTCTCACGGTCAACGAAGGATATTCCTTCTCCCAAGACAACTCGATCAGACTCGGAATTCCGGTTACAAGACATCTCGACAATGGTAAAACTAAACCAGCAAGACCACCCGATGTGCCGACAAATCCCGATAGGAGCTGCACATATCTCGTTCTCAGGCACACCGGATAAGCTAAGCGTACAGGAGCCAATGTAACCCAAGTTGCCAAGGGACGGCCCCGCATGGTGCTCTGGGTTGGGCCAACACTCAGAGCAGCACTGGCCCGGGGGGTTAAAATAAAGATGACCCTCGGGAGCGCGACTCCCAAGGGAAAAGTAGGTGGTGGTGAGGCAAATGGTAAAACCAAGGTTGGGCCTTGCTGGAGGAGTTTTATTCAAAGCGAAATGTCAAGGGGTTCCCATTATAACCCAACCGCGTAAGGAACGCAAAATCAAGGAACATAACACCGGTATGACAGAAACTAGGGCGGCAACAGTGGAACAAAACACCAGGCATAAGGCCGAGCCTTCCACCCTTTACCAAGTATATAAATGCATTAATTAAATAAGAGATATTGTGATATCCCAAACATGTTCCAACATGGAACAAACTCCAATCTTCACCTGCAACTAGCAACGCTATAAGAGGGGCTGAGCAAAGCGGTAACATAGACAAACAACGGTTTACTAGGACAAGGTGGGTTTAGAGGCTTGGCATGGCAAAATGGGAGGCATGATATAGCAAGTGGTAGGTATCGCGGCATAGCAATACGTCGAGCAACTAGCAAGAAAAGATAGAAGTGATTTCGAGGGTATGGTCATCTTGCCTGAGATCCCGCAAGGAAGAAGAACGAGTCCATGAAGAAGACAAACGGACGAAGTCAAACGGATCCTCACAAATGCGACGTTATCGGAACCAACCCAAAGAAGCAACACCGGAAAGATGCAAACAATCATGGTAAACAACCATCACATAATCATGGCATGATGCACAACCAAGTATGATGCATGTGCAGTTTAAAGATACGTGGCATGGAAAAGTGCACAAGCAATCCTACAAATTAAGTGGAGCTCAATATGCAACGGGTTGCATATTGACGAAACACCACATTCAAGTTATTTAGTTCGATCTCGTTTAGGTACCCAACAATATTAAATGTTGTTAAACATGGCAAGAGGTGGAGCATAGTAGAAGTACTTAACTAGGCAAGTTTAAATGAGGCCGGAAACAACAAGCAACAAGTCCGGAAAACCCTCATGTCCATATTTATGGATTTGGTACTGTTCTTCCCTAAACCAAATTTTAGAGTTGTTAAACATGCTAGATGAGTGCACCATGTTAAACTGGGCATTTTTTACCCCATTTACATATAAAGTTTATTAAATTTGGAGCTACGGTTATTTAGTTATGAAATAAAACATTTTATCATGGCATAGGAGCAAATTTAATCAAACATCATTTTAAACATTTTAAACATATGTGAAAGTTGGATATTATTAAACTAGACAAAATTATAAGCATATTTCATATTAAGTTTGTTTTAATATGATGCACTGTTTGTGAGTAATAAAATGCATGAAGTTTAGGGGTTTTTCTGCAAATCTGCAAAACCTGGTGAGGGAGTCCTGGATTAGGGGGTCTCCGGACAGCCGGACTATATCCTTTGGCCGGACTGTTGGACTATGAAGATACAAGATTGAAGACTTCGTCTCGTGTCCGGATAGGACTCTACTTGGCGTGGAAGGCAAGCTAGGCAATACAGATATGTATATCTCCTCCTTTGTAACCGACCTTGTGTAACCCTAGCCCCTTCCGGTGTCTATATAAACCGGAGGGTTTTAGTCCGTAGGACAACATACAATCATACCATAGGCTAGCTTCTAGGGTTTAGCCTCTCCGACCTTATGGTAGATCAACTCTTGTAATACTCATATCATCAAGACTAAATCAAGCAGGACGTAGGGTTTTACCTCCATCAAGAGGGCCTGAACCTTGGTAAAACATCGTGTTCCCTGCCTCCTGTTACCATCCGCCTTAGGCACACAGTTCGGGACCCCCTACCCGAGATGCGCTGGTTTTGACACCGACATTGGTGCTTTCATTGAGAGTTCCTCTGTGACGTCGCCGTAAGGAAGGATGCCTCATCTCGTTGTTAAAAACAACATTACCGCCAGGGGACCTCTAGCTATCGGCCAAACTCTCCGGCTAGGCAGTTTCGTCATGACTGCCTGTTCGGCCGCTGCACCAATGATGACTTCTCGGGTCATCAAAAACAGCCTCCACGTCAGCTCGGAACTCGCCGAGCAGATGGATCCAATGGAGCTGTCTTCCCTAAACGAACTCTTGGATCGCATCGCCGCCTTGGGAGTCGCTACGGACTATGATCGGATTGGGCTTAAACCCGATCAAAGGGAGATTAACTCTCCATCGGTCACCCATCACGTTGCGGTGGTGGAGGAACAATGCGGCAACTCTTCCTCTATTTTGAGGACTAACTATGTCCGGATTCCTGAGCTCTCCGGGCCGGATACCTGCTTACAGGAGGACATCACCCAAGCCCTGAACCTAGAATCAGGCAGCGGGCCAGACTTATCGGGCAACACTCCGAAACCCGAACTTCCAAGATTGGAAACTCCTCGGCCCCTGAGTCTCAGATCGGGTAGGGGTTTGGACTCAAATCCACCCACCTAGACATAAACGATCTTTCCCACATCAGGCAAGAGCCCCATGAAACAGTACATCATTATTGGGCCAGATTCCTCCTTGTGATGAACAAGGTTAAGGACTATGGCGACGAAGATGTAGTCTCACTTTTCTGCAATAATTGCACGGACAAGGGAATCCTTAACGCCTTAAGTCGCCGTGACACATCACGCTTCGCTGACTTGGCGTCCATAGTATGAAAGTACTGTGCGATGGAAAGCGCCTGGAAAACCGAAACGAAATTTTGGGATAATCCGGCCCCGAATATACACCCAGTCCGAAGTAAAGGGGTGCACAATCATAAGACACCCAAGCTAGTTGCAAAGAAACAAAAACCCTCTACATGGCATGGAACCGTACTGGAGGTATGGCTTAACGGACCCTACAAAATTCATAGTACAGCGGATACAATACCAACGCACATCCTTAGAGCATGTTGGATACTCCGGCAGGTGGCCAAAATGGGTGAGGGTCTCCTTATCCCAAATGCCACAGGGCACCATCCCGTGGATAACAATACGGTGTTAACAGTCTTTGAGACCTTCGCATCAAATAATAGGCGCAAGCGAACACTCCGCAGCATGGCTGAAATCTGCCACGTAGCAGCAATAAATCCATGGAGTGACACGGCTATTACCTTCAATGCCAGTGACGAACCTAAATTCCGAACAGCCCGAGCACTAGCCGCACTGGTCCTTAGTCCAATTGTGTACGGCTTTCGACTCACCAAAGTACTCATGGACGGCGGCGGCGGATTAAACCTCATCTATGAGGAAACTCTTCAAAAAATGGAAATAGACTGGAACCACATTGAGCAAAGTAGCACAACCTTCAGGGGAATCATACCCAGTCGGGAGGCACGATGCGCTGGGAAAATCACACTAGATGTGGTATTCGGTACGCCAGAGAACTACAGGTCCGAAGAAATTACATTTAAGGTGGCCCTGTTCAGCAGTGGATACCACGCCCTTTTAGGACGTGAGGCGTTCACGATCTTCCAAGCCGTACCCCATTATGGGTACATGAAGCTCAAAATGCCCGGGCCCAACGGAATCATCACCCTCGCCAGTGATCCGGACACAGCACTCCGCGCCGAGAACAAAACAGCCGCACTGGCCCTCGAGGCATTATCCGAAGCCCTCTCGGCCGAGGAATTAGCCACGCTACGCTCCATAGTGGACAGGGACAACGTGATACTCGATAAGAGATCCAAGTCCACCTCTTTTAAACCAGCAGATGAAATAGTCAAATTCCAAGTCCATCCAACGGACCCTACAAAAATAGCCTCCATCGGGGCACAGTTAAACCTCGCCGTGGACGTGGCACTACGAGAGTTCCTGCGCGAGAATTGGGACATATTCACCAGACATCCCTCAGACATGCCAGGAATCCCGTGCAGGCTGGCTGAGCATAGCCTCAATATCCTAAAGGGATTCAAGCCGGTCAAGCAAGCTCTTCATCGTTTCTCCGAACCTAAGAGACAGACCATGGGAGAGGAACTAGCCAAGTTATTGGAGGCCGGATTCATCAGAGAAATAAAACACCCGGACTGGCTAGCAAACCTGGTGATGGTACCAAACAAGGATAAATCCTGGCGCCTTTGTGTTGATTTCAAGGACCTCAATAAAGCCCGCCCAAAGGATCCCTTCCCCCTCCCCCGCATCGATCAAATTATCGATGCTACCGCAGGACACGAGTCATTGTGTTTCCTCGACGCATACTCCGGTTACCACCAAATCAAGATGGCGGAGTCCGACCAAGCCTCAACGACATTCATCACACCATACGGTCCCTTCTGTTTCAACACAATGCCTTTTGGGCTCAAAAACTCCGGCGCAACATATCAGCGCATGATTCAGACATGTCTGGAGAAAAAATCGGCAAAACAGTAGAGGCATACGTAGACGATGTGGTCGTCAAAACCAAACACGTCGACTCTTTGATAGACGACTTGAGGCTCACATTCGACAACCTCCGAACATATGACATCAAGCTCAATCCGGAAAAATGCATTTTCGGCGTGCTAGCCGAAAAGCTCCGGGGTTTCATTGTCTCCAGTAGAGGTATTGAAGCTAATCCGGCCAAAATCCGAGCTTTGTCACAGTTGGTGTGATGCCCCAAGACCGGAGCTTCAGATGCCTTCCAGGGTTTCCGAGTTTTCGTCGTGTGTTTGTTTGGTTCGTGGCATTCATCTTTGCATCTTGACCTTTGCATCATGTCATCATGCCATTTCTTTTTTTAAAACTCAACTAAATAAAATGCATAGATATTTGATCTATTTAAATTGAGGGAACTCACATGGTGATTTCTCTATATAACATATCCTCCCAATATATTAGGGAGCTATAATAATTATTCTAACACATTTGCAAAATAATTCCATGTATTTTATACTTTAAGTTTGGTCCCCAAACTTTGTCCATAATTTCTTTCACCGCTTTCCCGTTCTCCTCAAAAATTGCAAACATTTTTGGACTCTCCAAAAAATGTTTTCCTAATTCAAACTCATTTGAATCACATTCAAATGTGTTCGAATGCAATCCTTCCAAACGGTGCCAAATGTATTTTTCTTGGATCAAGCTCCTTTTTTCGAGTCTAAGAAAATTGGCGCCCTGCACAAATTCTTCTCCTATCTCTCTCTACATTTCTTATTTCTCGGTTTATTTGTTAAATCAGGAAATAAAGAAGTATTTAAGAAGAAGGAGAGAGAGAGCCCAGCCTTGCCACTTGGGCCTCCTACGGCCCATTTGGCCCAAGGCCTCCCGCAGCCCAACCTGCGCTAACCCTAGGCGCCCGAGCCACCTCTCCCGATCCCCTCTCCCTCCGCCGCCAGGAGAACCCATGTTCGACCCCTCCTCTCGCCCGTGCCACTATCTCCCCTCGATCCCCATCGCGCTCCTGCCCGATCCCCATCTCCTTCCATCTCTTCTCTCATGCACGGGGCCGCAGCTCACAGCGCCCGATCCCCATCACTCGACCTCACCACTCAGCGGCGACCAAAGCTGGGGCGCCACCCACCTCCCTTCGCCAGCAAGCTTTAGCACTGGGACTGCTCCGTGCCCTTGCCCGTTCCACCCCGCAGCCGCTTGCCAGCAGATACGTCGCCGCCATCCAGGACCCATGGCGCTGCCTTCTACTCCCTGCATCGCCCCGTGTTTGCCGACGTCTTCAACCTCCCGAGGTCTTCCCGTACCTCTGCCACACTGGCCTGTGACGCCGTCGCCGAGCTCCACCAGGACCACGTCGGAGCCCCGCCTCCAAGTCTACCGCCGCCAGCGCCCTGCAGCTCCCGCCGTTCTTCTCCAGCCTCCTCCGCGCCAAGTCCAGGGGCTCGTCACCTCCAGCACCTCTACATGTCCAAGCCCCTACCCACTTGCGACATTGCTTTCAATGCGGTTATGCCTCTAAGTCGTGCTTCGACACGTGGGAGATATAGCCGCATCGACGGCGTTACAGTTGGCTACCCCAACAGACCTCAAACAAATCCAGAAGTTAACTGGATGCGTGACGGCTCTAAGCCGCATTATCTCCCGCTTAGGAGAAAAGGCTTTACCCCTTTATCGCCTCCTTCGGCGCACCGAACACTCCGAGTGGACGGACGCGGCCACAACCGGATTGGAAGAAATAAATGCCATTTTGGCAACCAACCCAATCCTGGCCGTGCCAAACATCGGCGAACCAATGTTGTTGTACATTGCGGCAACTCATCAAGTTGTAAGCGCAGTGCTCATCGTCGAACGAGAAGCGGACAGACATAAATTCCCTCTTCAAAAGCCGGTATACTATGTATCCACTGTCCTCACTCCATGCAAATCACGGTAGCAACATTATCAAAGGATAGCATATGCGGTATTCATGGCATCCCGGAAGCTGCGACACTACTTTCAAGAGTGTTCGATTACAGTAGCCTCGGAAGTGCCACTTAATGATACTATAAACAACCGCGACGCTACGAGCCGGATTGCCAAATGGGCCGTTGAGCTCCTCCCGTTCGACATAACATACAAACCTCGATGAGCCATTAAGTCGCAAGTATTGGCCGACTTCGTCACCGAATGGACGGAGGCCGAACTCCCTAAAGAGTACGGCGCATACTCCAATTGGATCATGCACTTCGACGGTTCTAAAATGCTGGCGGGTCTAGGGGCTGGCGTCGTCCTGACGTCCCTAACGGAGATACCGTTCAGTACGTACTGCAAATATTATATACAGACTCCAACAACGCAGCCGAATACGAAGCTCTGTTGCATGGTCTTCAGATGGCAGTCTCCATGGGCATTCAACGCCTGGAGGTGCGTGGGGATTCAAACCTCGCAATATCCCAAATAAATGGAAACTTTGACGCCAAGGATCCGAAAATGGCAGCCTACCGAAATGTCGTCCTAAAAATGTCAGCTCGGTTCGAGGGGCTCGAATTTCACCATGTGGCTCGGGAAAACAATTAGGCGGCGGATATCCTCGCCCGCATTGGCGCAAAACGTGATGCGGTCTGCCCCAACATATTTTTGGAGAGGCTGTTCAAGCCATCCATAGTATGGGAAGGGGACACCGGTAACAATAGTCCGGACCTGGCCAAAATACCCGATACCGAACACTCTGACACAATCGGAGGCTCTGCCACTGAAATAACACCTTCATCCCACGTAATGATGGCCATCATAGCCCCGTGGACAGAACCATTCCTGGCCTAACTAACTAGGCAGGAACTTCCAAAGGACCAAAATGAGGCACGCTGCATAGTGCGGCGATCTAAGGCCTATAGGGTCCATGAGGGAGAATTGTATAAAAAAAGCACTACCGGAGTCCTTCAAAGGTGCATCTCCGAAGAGGAAGGGCGGAACCTTTTGGCAGAAATTCACGCCGGCCTCGGCGGTCACCACGCCGCAGCCCGGGCTCTTGTAAGCAAGGCCTTCCGTACATGATTCTATTGGCCAACGGCTTGGGAAGATGCACATGACTTGGTCCAACATTGCGCCGGTTGCCAACTCTTTGCAAATCAAAGCCACATGACACCCACCGCCCTCCAAACAAAACCCATTAAGGGGGAACCCACAAGAAAAAAATACTTACTGGTCATGGTGGATAAATTCACCAAATGGATAGAGGCCAAACCTATTAAAACAGCTGAATCCGGACCGGTGATAGACTTCATATCCGGGGTCATACACCATTATGGCGTCCCCCGTAGCATCATCACTGACAACGGCACGAACTTCACTACCGATGAGGTAAAACTCTGGTGCAGCAAAATAGGCATCAAGCTCGATTATGCTTCCATCTATCACCCACAAACCAACGGCCATGTTGAGCGAGCAAATGGTCTTATCATGAGAGGCATCAAACCCAGATTAGTGCGGTCCTTAAAGGAGTCTAACATGCACTGGGTAGAGGAGCTCGACTCCGTACTCTGGAGGTTGCGGACCACGCCAAATTGAAGTACTGGATATACACCTTTCTTTATGGTGTACGGCGCAAAGGCAGTCTTGCCCTGTGACATAATTCATGACTCACCTCGAGTGCGCATGTACGAAGAAAGAGAAGCCGAGCTCGATCGGCAGGATAGTCTGGACACTCTGGAGGAGGAGCGCGACGTAGCAAATGCATGTTCCGCATTTTATCAGCAACAGGCTTGCAGATACCAAAGCAGAGAAGTACGGGCCAAAACTTATAACGTTGGCGAACTAGTTCTACGCCTGCCGGATAAGAAAAAGAACAAGCTCGAGCCCAAATGGGAAGGTCCCTTCATTATTGACCAAGTGTTGACCGCTGGAGTGTAACGACTGCGGGATGCATCGACTAATCGACTCGAGCCGAACCCATGGAACGCGGCCAGGCTCCGAAGATTCTACGCCTAGGGCCGGACTCTATGTTCGTCTCCTTCCTCTGTCCATTTTTTGCATATACATTATCTGCCTTGTTTTTCTTTCTCTCTTTCTTTTATTCCTTCTTTAGGCCTTCAAAGGCCAACTTGTGCCTCGCTTGGACATTATAGATGTGCTAGCCGCGCTCATCATACCTGGGGGCTTGTTTCACAGAAGCCTATTTATCTATCTGAGCCTCGTGCCCCGCACATGTGTTATGCTTGCTCATGTACCTTTTTCGCCATTATATGCATCGATATGACTTAAGTTTTGGCCAAGCTGGGTTGCCTGGCTCTTGTATTTATGCCCTACGTTCCCGTTAATTCGGCTCGGGCATAAGGGGAGCACCTCTGCGATTGTTACTGCCCAGTCAGCCGGATGTGTACCTCAGACTGGGTGAAGCCGAAAGCTAGCGTTCTTAAGGGAATATTCGGTCGGTGAACAAAAGATGATTTTTATTTATTTTCCATATCTGCCCCCACATGTTTTTCCTGCGTTTCCTATCGCAGTCCGGACTTGCACTTTAGGGCATGCTTACCCAGGGAAAGGAACCCTTAACGGAACTATTCTCCCTGGAAGATGTTTCTTACTACCCATGTAATATAACATAACTAGTTGGGCACCTGTCTGTTCAACCACTAATGACCCCTACGCCTGGTCTCCACGCATACCCTGGTTCTTATATAACTGAGCGGGTATTCGGATACACTCCGGACTATCGGGTCCTGAGGTTGAAGCGAAAAGGTCCGCCATGACAAATGATCTACAATCCGGCTAGAAGGCATTATACATGTCAATTTAATTACATAGTCATGCAGACTGACTAAATCCCTCTTCTATACCATCCAACAGGCGGTCTAGCCTACAATCCTGTTGGGAATATTTTGCGGCTAATTCTACTTGCCCATAAACTAAGCTAACGGGGATCTCTTTTCTGTCGGGCCCCACAGGTTCGACCTCGGCCATGTGATTTGGGTCAGCCTTGCTATACCGCGTCTTCACCATGGCCCAGGCTTCTCTGGCACCTTGTCGGCAGGCCGATATCTTCCATAATCGAAAGCACCGTCGTGCTCCCTTGAGCTTCTCCGTAAGCTCTGCAACACCTTTTGGCAGGGAGGCGGATGGCCACAAGGCCTGGGCAATACCTTGCATCACCTGCCGAACTTGTTCGTGCAGATGTGAGAGCTCGGATAGAAGATCACCCGCAGACCCGGGCATTTCCTCCACGGGACGACCCGTCAGCATACCTACAGACATAACGCTGTTAGTCGGCTTCTTTGCCGAACTCCTTCAAAAGGATTCGTTCAAGCACTTAGAGAAAATACCGTGCTGAAGCCGCTTATTCTCCTTCTCGGAGTCTACAAGCTGGGCTCAAACATCTTTTAGTTCCATGCTCAGCTTGATATTGGCGTCTTGGAGATTGTTTTTCTCCCGCCTAACCTCAGTCAGCACGCGTTTGCCAGCCTCTAGCTGTCGCACGACATGCTGGTCCTCCGGATTCATCTGCAACATCTATTGTTAGATCTGCAGCCACGCCGCACACTATATGGTAACCATCATTCTTTAAATTAAATGTTACCAGCGGGAGACTTTTTCGATTCATGCAATGCGGCAACAGCAGCCCGCAGTTGGGTCTTGCATTCCTCCAGCTCCTGTGACAGCCTAGTATTCTTCTCTGTAAGAACCTGCACAATAAAGATGATCCTTAAATCAGTTCTGCTAACTGTTTCAAGTCTCAGGGGCTACTGATACATATAAATCGTCAGATTTACTTACCCGTACATCCTTTACATAGTGATTCGTGGCTCTGGCTAGACCATCTTGAGCAGCATGGAGGTACGCCTCTCCAGAATTGAAGGCATCAAATGCCTCTGGTGGGAAACAAGCGTCACGGAGTACGGCCCGGCGGCGCTTATGATTCATGGCGCTTTCCACTTCTGAGTTTGTAGCGGATAATCTATCTGCATCCTCTGTAGGGGGATTATCCGGCGCCTGCCCCATATCGGCTTCTGCCTCTATGTCCAATCCTGGCACCCGACTGGTGGAAGCGTGATTAGCAACATCGCTGGACATATTCCGGCGAGCGTTTTTTATGTTAAAGAAACACGGGCGTAATTACATTTCAACAAAGACGACAACCACGAAGTGAGATTTTTGTTATACCTTTGCGCCGGCGTCTCTGTCCTGACCGCCTTCCTTTTTGGCCTACCCGGCCTCGTTGCCTCTTGTTGGCGAGTTGCTGCGGGTTCGGCAGGGCGTCCTGAATGCCTTCCCTGTAAAAATGCCATATGTATATGGTGGGTGAAGTGTCTAAAAGGGGATCCTAGTTTTTGGAGTTGGGATTTTTGGTTTTTCTTACGTGCGATGCAGGGAGCAGTCCGGGATAGTCGGCCGTAATGGCCACCATGGCATCATCGCAGCTTAACTGATAGAACTGCCGGTCTATCAGCTCCACGAATATAATCGGATCTTCTTCAAGTCCGGAGTCGAGGGCCTGGGCAGGGTCCTCTGGTTGTGGAGAAGGGCTGCTGACCTCCTTTATGGCTTTTCGCAGTTCCTGTCGCAAAGTGGCAAGGTGAATACTTACAACAAAGAATGCGGGAAAAATGGGAGTAAGGAGATATAACTTACCCAGCTTGGAGGATTGTACATGGAGAATCCATCCCGTGGCTTGATGCGGGTGAACTCCTCTTCCTCTCCCTTGAACAATTCGGACATAATTTTTGCTAAAGCGGCAGCATTGTCCGGACCCTTACGCCCGCAGCGGGTGGCATCATCCGCCCCGTTAAAACACCACAAGGGGTGCCCACGATATTGAAGTGGTTGCACTCCCCGCATTATGCAAATTGACATAACTTCGATTACTGCCAATCCTGATTGAGCCAGTGTTTTAATCTGGTTCATCCGATAGAGGAATTCTCCATTGTCTTCCACCTGGGGGCTCCGTGGGCGCCAACTTCAGCGTTTCTTCAGAGGAGCATTGTTGAACTCAGGAAGACCCCGCCGAACAGGGTCCGGAAGGGGAACGTCCTCCATATAAAACCATTCTGAAGGCCAGTCTTC